>NC_133621.1:59005197-59305197 GCF_048593235.1 Sminthopsis crassicaudata
GATGCTCGCATCCCCGTGAAGTAGCGGGATCTTTACTCTCCTCGTTTTACAGACGTGGAAACCCAGCTCTGCCCATAATCCCCCAGGTCCTTGTCAAAGCTTGATCCGGACTGAGCGCTTCCCGGCTTCGCGTCCGGGGCTCCGTCTGCTAGGCCCGGATATTTGGGGGCTATTTTTCCTACTAAAATAACCCTGAGTCCTTCAGCCACGATGCCCCTTATTTCTAAATGTAATTTAATTAGTAGTAAAGATGAACGTTTTATCTGTGTCCTCCGTGGTGGTGGGCGGAGTTAATTTCATTTGACATTAGCCACTTACTTGAAATGACACAAAACTCAGTTTAGTAGAAATGCCGACGAAGGCTTTAATAAGTCAGAATAAAAAGACAAACAAGTCTGTCAGAAGGCAGCTTCGCCGCCAGCAGGATGGAAGGCTTACAGGTGTGACCTTTGGCATGCAATGCTGAAGCCATTTTTCTGACTTCATCAGATCCATGTGTTGATAGCCATTATGTAAGAAGAGGGTTTTTTAATGTTTTTTTTTTAAGTGACCAGGAAAGGAAGGATTTTGGTGGTCAAAAAGAGTGTAAATGTGCTGTTCAGCATGTGACCTGTGACCAGTCACAGCCAACATTACCGTTGATCAAACCACAGGTGGCTGGGCAGGAGATGGAGAAGGAGGGCACAGAACCCAGCTTCAGGAACCAGCGTTGAGGGGACAGAGCAGTAGAACAAGTGCCTTCTGTCGTGAAATGCATAAATCACTGCTTTCCCAACTTCATCAAGTTTTGGAGGCGAAAAGAATATGAGGGAAAATAGTCTGGGTCTCACAACTAGGGACAGGACTGAGCAAATCTATAACTGTGTTGATAAAATAAAGGTAAATGAATGCTCATTTCTTCTTTAGCTAACAGGACATCCATTCTGGAAATCCAACTTTGCTAAGTCTCTTTCCTTTTTAATCTGCTAACTCCCTTCTAAACCCCATGCAATCCAATCTTATTAATCAACCCAGACTCCTTAATTGTTAAAGATCTCTTTAATTCCAAATCTAATGGTCTTTTCTCAATCCCCATCCTTGACCTCTCTGAAACCTTTGATTCTGTTGATTGATCTCTTCTCCCTAGATCCTCTCCCTGCTAAGTTTTCCTAACGATGTTCTTGCCTGGCTTGCCAAAGGGAATCCTTCCCAGCCCCTTTTGATCTGTGTCATGCTCTCTCCCCATGTGTCCTCCAAGGCTGTGACCTAGATCCTTTTTTCTTTCTATACTATCTCAACTTAGTGATTTTTTCACTATTCAGATTCAGCTATCATCTCTGTGCAGATGATTCCTAGATCTATATAATCATTCTTAATCTCTCCCCCTGAACTACAATCCAACATAACCAAATCTCTCTTGGACATTTGAAATGAAAGATGTCCTACAGGTATTATTAACTCAACATATCCAAAATAGAACTCATTTTGTTTTCCCCAAATCCTCCCTTCTTTCAATCTTTCCTATTATTGTCAGCCACCACCATATAAAGTTGATATCATATAGTTAAGTTATTTATATATATATGTGCATATATATAACACAAATATACATATATGTTAAGATATTATGATAATTAAGAAAATAAAATAGTCTTCCAATGGATCTCCCTGCTTCAAATCTTTTCACCACTCTAATCCACACTACACTCAGCTGTCAAAGTGACATCCTAAAATGCATACCACCCCCATTCAATAACTTCCAATGTCTTTCTATTTTCTCGATAAAATAAAAACATTTTTGGCATTTCTTTATCTTCTTTATTTTTACTTCTTTATGACCTGATCCCTTCCTATCTTTCCATCTTCTTACTGTCTGCAATACACTCTATAACTTTACTGTTCCCAAAACAAAGACTCCATTTCAAGATTTTTCCCATTCCTGGAGTGATGATCTTCCTTCTTCCTTCTACCTCCTGGTTTCCCTGACTTTTTCATGACTCAACTCAAATACCACCTTCTCCAAGTTTTTTTTTTTTTTCAGTATTTACTCCCATCCTCCATTGTTAGCTCCTTCTCTCTAAGATTATATTCCATTTATACTGTATCTATCTTGTAGATATTTAGTCATTTAGATTTTTGTCTCTCTTCTTAGAAAATAAGCAATTTCAGAGCAGAGATTGTGTTTTGACCTTTTCCTTCAATATTTCATATTTATGTTTTCCTCAGTTATATATAAAACCATTGTTTTACATTTGTTTTTAAATTTTTGAGTTCCAGATTTTCCCCCCTTCCTTCTCAACCCCTTGAGAAGGCCCATATGAAATTGTGCAAAACATTTCCAGTAAAAGAAAACAGATTCTCCCCAAAAAAACTTTCAAGAAAAAAAAGTTTTAAAAAAAAGTATATTTCAGAGACACAATCTGTTCTTTCTCTGGGTATAGATAGTATTTTTCATCATAGGTCTTTCAGAATAATCTTGGATCATTGTATTGTTGAGAAGAGCAAAGTCATTCACAGCTAATCATCCCACAACTTTGCTTTTACTATGTAGACAATACATTTCACTTTGCTTGAGCTCATGGAGGACTTTCCAGGTTTTTTTGAGAGCATCCTGCTTATTATTTCTTATAGAATAATAATATTCCTTCATAATTACATATACCACAATTTAAATAGCTATTCATTAATTAATGAGCATCCCTTTAATTTCCAATCTTTTCCCTGAGAAAAGAGCTGATAAATATATAGATATACACATATATATGTGTATATCTATATAACTATCTACACATATATATGTATATATCTATATATACAAGTTCTTTTTCTTTTATTTTTCAAATCTTTGGGATTCATTTGGCCTTTTTTCTCCTAAATGCTTTACCCAGTGTCTGACAGATCCTATATTTGGTTGTTTTCAAAATGTCTGATTATTTGTGACTCTATTTGAGGTTTTCTTGGCAGAGATGCTGGAGTGGTCTGCCACTTCCTTCTCCAACTTATTTTACAGATGAGGAATTTTGCCAAATGAATGACCTGCCCAAAATCACACAGCTAGCAAGTGCCTGATACTGCATTTGAACTCATGAAGATGAGTCTTTCTGAGTTCAGACCCAGCACTTTCTCCATTGATAAACCTGGCTTCCCACCTGGTACATAGTAAGTATTTAATAAAAACTTGTTCATCAACTGACTGCTACTCCTAATTGCTAATGGACTTCCCCTCAACATAGGAGTACATGTGCCCCTATGTATGATCCTCCCCCCCTTAGAAAGTAATGTCCTTCCAAGTATGGAACAATTCTTTCTTTTTCACTTACATCTCCAGGACTAGCACATTGTCTGGCATATAGTAGGTGCTTAATAAATACTTGTCCATTAGTTAATTGAGAAAATGACATAGGAGGAATTCAGAAAAACAGAAAACCAAGTATTAAGTGATACATAATGAAATTAATGAAACCTACACAATATACATACTAGCTACAATTATATAAATGAAAGGAACACCAAATAGAAGGCAAACGCTGATAAGTTCCAGAGAAGAGACAATAAAACAAATGTTTCCATACTGGGGTATGCATAATCCAGAAGCTTGTCAAGGGCTGTTTTTTTTTTCTTTTATGTAAAATCAATTTCTTTACATAAAATCAGTCTAATTGATAACTGATTAATTTTTTAAAAATTAATCATCCAATTATTTCATTTATCAGCTATGTGTATAATAAATTTTAGAATTTATTCCATATTTCATATTGAACAAAGGTTCTAGAAATGTTTATTGAAAGTTAAGGGACATAGGAAACAAAAAATGTGAATTCTTATAATAAAACATACTTCCCTCTTTCTGGCAAAGAGGTGGGAAAGATGTGGCAGTTTCACTGGTCATCATATGTGTTATTTCCACTTAGTGAATTTTACTTGTTCATCTTTATTGTTAAAAAGCAGGATGTGAAATTGTAATGAGATTTATATCCAGAAGGGACAATGACATAAAAACCAGACATAAATAAATTTATTTTTGATTTTTTTAAAGATAACTTTTGTGAACCAGTCTCTGACATCCCAGCTCGGAATAAAACACAGATCCCACAGTCCAGAAAGATTGCTCTGTGGTGTGAAAGGAGCCAAGAACAGAGTACTTTGGAGGTGATTCGAGGAACAAAAGTGCTTCCAGAGTAGCAGAATGGGGATTATTGAAGGTCAACATCTTCCATTCTGAATTACAGAGCTTGGGTTGAGCCTGCAAGTCCAGGGGACTGGGGCAAACCTTCGAGAAGACAGGTGAAAGCAGTTTCTCATTTACGCCTGTTTCGAAATCTTTCTTAACATACCCATGTCAAGATCCAGCATTTGAAGATAACACAGTCATCCAATTTCTTTCTCCATCTAAAGAGTTTCCCTAGGGGCAAATAAATCCTTGGCATTTGTTAATCCTTTGAAGACAACCATCTCAGAGACAAAATAATATTTTGGGATTTTATATCTACCACAAAATCTATCTATCCACTCCCACTTTGGGGGAGACGGGGAATAATGAAAAGATTACAGGCAGCACTCCAGCTATAGCGGATGTCTGACACTGCATTTTGTAGAGACTCAGCTCTGGGCACCTGTTGCCATGTTGGGGAGGGTAGAATGGTGCCCATTCTATTTTTAGGGTTGGATCAGCCAGCATGGAAAGTGGAAGCCTCCCAGTCTGGGCGACCAGTTTGTTTTGAAAAGTGCAAAGAGAAGCCTTGCCTCTCTGAGTGACCAGCTTCCTTACTCCCATATGATAAGTGGCTAACATCCCGGCCATGTTTTTATGTGTCCATATGGATTTTTGATCCATTACTCTCTATATAGCATTTAAAGGGAAAAGTCTACAATTTCATCAGTCCAATATTTGGAATCTTTGTCATAATTAATGCCAGTTCTAAAAATGATTACTTGGGAATAGCCCTTTGGGAAGACAAAACCTCAAGACCTGTGATTTTTTTTTTTAATGTGGAAATTAAATTCCCTTCACTGGGGCATCCTCTAAGGGGAAACTTAGAAAGATAAAGCTCTTTGCTCATTGTAATACAAGTATCAGAGACAAGCTTTGAACTCAACTCCGTGTACAGGTCCAGGATTCTATCTTCTATCCCCAAGAAAGGGGGGGGAATAATTTTTTTTAAATTCCTGTGTCTTCATTAGTATAAGAGGCCCCTGATAAGGAAATTTTCTCTTCCCTCCCAGCTCTGTAACTCTTACAGGACTTAAAATCTTATAAAGTTGTCCGAGGATACTGAGAGGGTAGATGATTTTGCTCTCTCCACATAGAGGCTCTCTATATAAGACTAGATAGCACACGTCCAGAGATGTGGCAACCCAATTTCAAAAATCAGACATGCAACCTCTCTAGTTTAATTTCTAAGCTGAGCACAGACTACTTTATTTCCCATCCTAAAAATAGTCACAGTGTGTGGCTTTAGATCTGCACTATTGGGCAGTTCCACTTTCTCCACACTGTTGCCTCTCAGCTGTGTGACAGCTTAATATCCGTGTGGGTGAAGAAATTAAGAGTCAAGCCCCAGAAATGCTTTCTCCCTTCCAGCCATTCCCATGCTTGCCCACCAAAAAGAAGCATCTTAAAAAACGAAAGAAAAGATAACCTTTAACTCTTTCCCACTCCTGTACTTCCATATTCTGCTGCTGACATTCATATCATAAGAGATTTAATTTGCAAGAAGAAGGCTAGAAATTTCCTCTTCCAGGATTAAGGAGTGAAGTCTGGGGCTATTGTCCACAGGAGAAGCCACAGTGATTTTTCCTTTGCTGTAAGTGGTTATTTGGGGGATAGCAGAGGGACTTATAAGGAAGCTTTGTCCTTAGGAATGGCTGCCCATTCTCTCCAGGTGGCAGATTATATAAGTGTGGGGAATGGAGGAACACACGCATAATTTTTTCCTATAATTTTGAGAAAGGAGGCAAATGCAAGTGAAGAAGAGCCTGTGACAAGTTTTCCTATGACTTCCTATACCTAGGTTTGCTTATTGTTGATGCCATATTTTGATTTCATTTTTGAATCCCAGCCTTCTGAAGTGATAAAGAGTTGTCTTGCTTTATGTCATGTTCCCTCAGTATTTTATTTCTTAGGCTTATGACATGTTCTACTTCTTTGAATTTTTATATTAAGCTTCTGATCTCTCTGGACCCTTAAAACCCAACGTTTTTCATTTTCCTCCTATCAGTTTGATTAAATCTAAGAAAATATAAAAGTTTAAACTCTCCCCACAGTTCCATGGCATACATTTTTTATCCAAACTTTGCTCCTTCCTTCCATATGATGCCATCCAACTTGTTGCCTCTTGAGAGAGAGTTCATTATCCCTTCTTAATATTGACTGGATCTGAGTTATCTTGGATAGATGAACATATACTAGGGAATCTCAAGAACGATGGGGCTGAAACAAATCTGCTATATATATATATATATATATATAATTGCTCATGTTCTTAAAGAGGGAACTTGGGTAGGGAAGAAGAAAGAGAATCTGGAACTCAAAGTTTTAAAAATGAATGTTAAAAATTGTTTTTATAGGTAACTGGGGAAAATAAAACATCAAATATAAAAAGAACAAATAATAAAAAGAGGAATAGGCTAGAATTCGGTTACATTCCATTCATAGGATCATGTAGTAGATTTAGAATCATAACAACTGTTTAGTCCATTCTCTGTATGACCAATGAGATTGCACAGAGAATGGGAGTTCCTCCAAAAGCCAAACCATTGTTTTTTCCATTATTCCAAGTTACTTCACAGGTCAGGCAAGAAGTACATCAATTCAATTAAATTTGCATTAAGAGCCTATAATGTTCCAGGTGCCATGCACAGTGCTGAGTTTCCACAGAGAGAAATGAAGCGGTCCTGTCCTCAAGGAACTGGGAATGGAAACATCATGTACACAGATGAGGGAGGAAAGAAGATGACTAAATTGTTAGTGTGAATCTTTACTTCTCAGAAATAATCAACACTACAAACCAGGGCTTGATTTATTGTTCTGTTGATGGAAAACGATGGGAAAATGTAAATAGCTCCAATTAAACTTAGAAGTGCGTTGTGTATACATACATTTTCCCCCAGAATCAGTTGTTAAATACTTACCCTCATTACACAGATAAATATATATTAAATATATAAATACAAATTAATTTAGGAACAATAGGGAAGAACACTAATAAATTCAAGAATTAAGAAATAGAATACAGAATAAGACAGCCTAGAAAAGTAGGAAACCACATTAATCTTAGTATTTTAACCTTACTTTGCAAAATGCTTCTACATATATTATTTCCTTTTATCTATACAAAACCTTTCAAGGTAGGTAATACAAGAATTATGAATTCCAATTTTCATTTTACAACATATGGAAAGAGAAATCAAATGACTTGGCCAAAGACATATAGCTAGTTAACAGAAGAAAAATCTAGGTCTTGAATCCAGGTATTTCAGATTCCAAATTCAGGATTCTTTCTACCACTTGATGTAGTCTCTGTCTTTTTATGTCTTTCTATCTATGTTTTTTATCTGTCTATTTATCTCTCTCTGTCCCTCTGTTTCTATCTATCTCTCTAACTTTGTCTCTGTCACTCTGTCTCTCATCTGTCTGACTGTGTGTGTCTGTCTTTCTCTCGGTGTCTTATCTATCACTGTCTCTGTTTCTGTTTGTCTCCTTGTTTCTGTCTCTGTCACTCTGTCTCTGTGTATCTCTGTCTCTATTTGTGTGTGTCTCTCTGTCTCTGTTTCTGTTTGTCTCTCTGAATTTGTGTCTCTTGCTCTGTCTCTGTTTATGTCTCTGTTTCTGTCACTCTATCTCTTCTATCTCTGTCTATCTCTGTCTCTGTCACTCTGTCTCTGTGTATCTCTGTCTCTATTTGTGTGTCTCTCCTTCTGTCTGTTTTTGTTTGTCTCTCTGAATTTGTGTCTCTTGCTCTGTCTCTGTGTGTCTCTTTTCTTTATAAATTAAAAATTATATAAAAATTTACAAATTATAAATTAAAAATCCAATTCTGTTCTGTCACTGTCTCTCTGTCTCTGTCTATCTCTCTAATTCTGTCTCTGTCTCTCTGTCACTCCTTCCCTCCCCCCACTACATATTTCACCAAAACTCAGAAACAGTTTAGAAATTAACAAAGCAAAGAAAGGATGATAAAGTGTTTTAAATACATTTATGAGAGAACAAAACCACCAAAGCCACCAGACCAGAGAGAAATCTGTTGACTCAAATCTGCTCTGACTGTTTTATAGAAATCCATTTTTAAGCCGCTGCTAAGAGGCATTACCTGCCACCAGCCAGCTTGGCAGAGAAGGCTAATAAAATGAGGTAACATGTGGAATATATCTTTCTCGCCTCTCAGGAAGCCCTGGATTTCCACACTATTCTGATACTGATTCAGTTAACGTTGGATCTGGTGAGGAGAAATGTCACTGCCAATTGAGGGAGAAAATCCAAACCTCTTCATGCTTTCCTTCATTGGCCCTCCACTCTCCATGTCATATTTTTCTATAATATAGGGTTTTTGCTTAAAGTATTCATGGAGGAGAATAATGAGGCTTTGGGCCTTCTGGAGTGGTGACAAATATACTCTTAGCCTACAATTACATTTTCTCATTTGTTTGAGCCCCAAGCTACGTACGTTTCAGGACTTTTGTCTTGGTTTTGGGTGTAATTCAACACAAAGTCCTTTGAGTTTCCTGGCAATTAGTCCCTTGTCAAAAATGGACCTGGATTACATTATAGTGTGACCCAGCATGGAGTAGATGGAGCAGTGATATTAGTGTCAGGAAAAACTGGGTTCAAATCTTGCTACCAATGCTTATCACATATGACCCAGCTCATTTAAGATAATCAGTTTTCTTAGCTGTAAAATGGGTTGTTGTGAGGATCAGATGGGATCATATTTATAAAGCTTTTTGCAAACCTATAGAATTACATGTCATCCGTTTAGAGCTGGAAGGACCTTAGAGGTAAAGTCTAATAAGTCAACAATTTTTTTGGTCATTTGTTCACTTCACAAAGTGCTAGAGATAAAAAAAAAAGTGTGTTTGGGGGGAAGAATAGCTCCTTCTTGGAAGGGATTCTGATTCCTTTGGAGGTGGTCAGAGAGTCTAACATTTTCTTTTTCTTTTTTAAAAAATTAATTAAAGCTTTTTATTTACAAAATATATACATGGGTAATTTTTCTTTTCTTTTTTTTTTTTTTTTATTCATTTTTCCAAATTATCCCCTCCCTCCCTCCACTCCCTCCCCCCGATGACAGATAATCCCATACATTTTACATGTGTTACAATATAACCTAGATACAATATATGTATGTAAATACCATTTTCTTGTTGCACATTAATTATTAGCTTCAGAAGGTATAAGTAACCTGGGTAGATAGACAGTAATGCTAACAATTTACATTCACTTCCCAGTGTTCCTTCTCTGGGTGCAGTTATTTCTGTCCATCATTGATCAACTGGAAGTGAGTTGGATCTTCTCTATGTTGAAGATTTCCACTTCATGGGTAATTTTTCAACACTGACCTTTGCAAAACCTTTTGTTCCAATTTTTCCCCTCCTTCCCCCCTAGCTCACAGGTAGTCCAATACATTAAATATGTTAAAATATAGGTTAAATCCAATATAGTATTCATATTTCTACAGTTATCTTGCTGCACAAGAAAAATATCAGGAAGGAAGAAAAAAAACTGGAAAAGAAAACAAAACGCAAGTAAACAACAACAGAGAGTGAGAATGCTATAACATTTCATTTTTCAGATAATGACATCAAGTCCTGGAGATATTTCGTGACTTGCTCAGGATCATAGAGCTGGTGTTTGAGGTGGCTTTTGAAATCAGATCTTTTCTGATCCAAGTCCAGTGCTCTGTCCAGAAGACCACCTGATTGCCTATATCAATATAACCCTTATTATTATCATTATTTTACAAATGTGAATTATGATGTCAGAGATAGAAGAATGTCCGGTGCCACAAGAGCACGTGGATCATGTTCCTAATTAGAGAGAGGTTCCATGGCTGCAGCAGAAAGGTGGGTCTTTCTGTTCTTGGGCCTTAGGAGAGCCTGAATGAACTGGCTGTTAATTAGCATTCCTGTCAACCTTCCCTTGGAGCCGGCGCTGATGGGAACACTCTGTCGCTGACTCAGAGCCACGAGCAGGCAAGGCAGCCGCTGTGCGAGACCCTTCCGACAGTGTGTGGAGCCCTTTCTGGGAGGTCTTGATTTGAGGGGGGATGGGACTCTTCTGACGAAACTTCTCTTGGGAAATGTTTTGTTCTACTACAGACATTGAATTGGGAATATTTTTGCAGGAATAAAGTTTTTGAGCTCATGTACATCAGTAAAAAGACAGCGAAAACATTTCGCTTATAAGTGGGATGAAATTTGTTCATTGGCCATAGTTGCTTAAAAAGCAGCTCATTTAAAAATATTTTATTTATAAATTAAAAATCCAATTCAGTTGAGAAAATATTTCTTGAACTAAGGTCTTAGAGTGTGGAGTTGGAAGAAACCTTAGAAATCATCTAACCTAGTGTCTTCCAAAAAAAGCTTAGCCAAAGTTATGTGGGCAAAAGGAGGATTCAAATTCTGGCTCAATCCACTCTACCCGTCTCACACACTTTCCTTGAATAAAAGGAGGACACAAAGATATTTTGCTTCTAAAATCGAGAAGGGGGAATGGGATTTGGTATATTCTCCAATTTAGAGGAGGAAACTCAGGAACCATTTAGTCTAATCCCTTCATTTTTATAGTTGGGAAACTGAGTCCCAGGAATGCTAGTGACTTGTCTAAGATAATACAAGTAATTAACAGGAGCTATAGAGTTTGAAGAGGAATTCCTTGACTCCAGAGCCACTGTGCTTTTTTCACTGTACCACCTTGAGGAAGGATTACTTCTAGCTGCATGATAGCATCAGACATGGTTTCAAGGAAGTAGCATTTGATCAGGGTCCTGAATGATGGATGGCAGGTAGAATGGACTACACGAACAAATAAAGAGGCAGAGATGTGTGTGTGTGTGTGTATTGTTTTCAAGGGATGGCAACATAAAATACAGAAAGGGAAATGATGTGAAGAAGGGCTGGAGTCAGGTTAAGGACTTTATAAACCAAGCTATAGAGTTTTGACTTTATTTGTTTAGATATTTGGGAAGGAAAAGAGTTTGAAAGCTTTTGATCAGAAGAAAGAATGATGTGATCACGGCCATGCATTAAGCAATGAAGCAGCGTTATAGAAAATAGATTAGATGTAATTATTCAGGAATACCAATCAGGAGGCTACTCTGAGAGGTGAAGCAGGTGATGATAATATAGAATACTTAATTAAAGAATGTTGGGGAGCCATGAAAGGGGAAAAAAGAAGTGAAAATAAAGGAAGGAGGGGAAATTCAAGGCTATAGAAACTAAGAAGAGAAATTCATAATAGAGGTTCGTAACAGTAATGTTGCTGCAGATAGGTAGAATGGGCTACGGCTTGAGAAAAAGCCACTTGGTAAGAGGTAACTTTAGAGCAACTCTAGTAGAATGGTGGGGATGGAAGCCAGTTTGCGAGGAATGATATTAGGCATTTTGAGACACTGGAGCCATCAAGCGTAGACTGCTCATTTCCAGATATTCTGAAGTGAAAGGGAGGACAAAGTGGGTTAGCCACTCAAGGGCCTGGAAGGGTCAAAAGAAGGATTAATTAATGGTGGTTGTTTTAGATCATGGACAACTGTAGCATGCTTGAGACAGAGATGAAAGACATTAAAATAGGAAAGAAAGAAGAAGAGAGAGGAAGCGATTGATAAAAGTCCCAGAAAGGGTGGAAGGGAATGGGGTCAAGGACACTAATTGGAAGGCTTAGCCTGGCAATGAAGAAGGGCTCTGGAATCAGAAGGAAGAAGATAGGTGATGATTTGGAGAGATTTTAAGGTGTGAAGAAAGGTGGTTGAAGGAACTGTTAGCTTTATTTTTCAGAGCAAAACTAACAAAGGGGCATGTGATAAATAATTCCATCATGTCTTACCTCCCAGGAAGAGGCTGCTGTGGAGTTCCTGTGAAAATACACATCAAAATGGATTGTACTAATGTGTATAATTAGTGAATAATGATAGCATATGAAGGAAATGGATAACATAATAATAGCAAATATTAACCAATGAGCCTAAAGAGGGTACTAGCCTGGGGACATGTTATTATGTTATTAAATACAGCACAATGGGAATACTGGGTGTTTTGCAGGTCTTTATACATTACAAATAATATGTTTTTAGATCTTTCAGCATAAATCAACACATTTTAAAAAAACATTTGTCCTGTGTTGCTGCTGCTGTGTTTTTGGTTGCCAGCACTGGTTTGGTCCTCCTTCTGGCCTGGAGGGGCTAATTTCACCTTTTTTTTCTTTCCAAACTCTCCTCTCCTTAAGTGATATGTGCATTCATGTTGTAATTGAGTCATTTTAGTTGTGTTCAATTCTTCATGACCCCATTTGGGGTTTTCTTGGCAAAAATACTGGAGGAGGTTGTCATTTTATACCAACATATATATCAATATTAATAAATTTCTAACAGCTACTACTAATATTAAGAGTAATAATAACAACTCTTAAATAGCACATAAGCTCGGTGCTACGTGTGTCACAATTGTTGCCTCATTTGGTCCTCACAACAATTATTATCTCTATTTTAGAAATAAGGAAACAGGCAAATAGAATTTAAATGACTTACCCAAGATCACACAAATAGTGTCTGAGACTAGGTATCATGAAAATCATTTTATGAAATCATATACTACATCCTATTTTCTTTTTCTTTCTTTCTTTTTTTTTTTTTATGAATTTGCATCTTTTCCCCACAAATTCTCTATGGTCAGCTTACGTACCTCCTAAACAGTGAAGTGCAAAATAAAGTTCTCTCTTTTCTCTGCCTCTTTTTCTCTCCTTTCTCCCTTTTTTATTTCCCAATATTTTCTTCTTCTTCTCTTTGGGTATTTTTCTCCTTCTTTTTATTCCACACCATACTTCTTCCCTTATTCCTTGAAACAAATGGTACCTATTGTTCTCAAAGCAGAATCATATTGGAGTAATATGAGAATGTCTGTGATTTGACCCTATATCTCTTTATTCCATGCAATGAATGAAGTTTTGTGGAACTCTGAAAGTAAATATGGACTATTTCTTTTTAAAAATATTTTTTCCTCCAATTACATGTTTGGAGGTGAGGCAATTGGGGTTAAGTGACTTGCCCAGGATCAGAAGGCTATTAATTATTAAATGTCTTGAGACAAGTTTTGAACTCAGGTCTTCCTGACATTAGGACCAGTGCTCTTTCTACTGCATTCTTTAGCTGCCCCAATCTCAAATTATATTTTAAGATAATTTTTAAACTTTTTTTTGCCCATTTTGAGTTTCAAATTCTATCCCTCCTTGCTTCCCTTCCTTTCCCTCTTCCTGGGACAGTAAATGAAGATCATCTAAAATGTGTGAAATATGGACTATTTCCAACAAGAGCTCTAGTTATGGTTTGGATATGAGAAGACCCAAATTCAGAAAATTACTCAATACTCTGAACCTCAGTTGCCTTATTTATAAAATGTTGAACTATATGATCTTTATGGTTCCGTGAAGCTCTAGATGCTATGATATTCTCTTCGTCTTGGGTCTTTTCTGACTTTATACCTTCTCACATCAATCTCTTAGCATCCTTCCTCTCTTTGTCCTTTTATTCCTAGGAAAGGACTAATATCAGCTAGGCTAATCTTGCCCTCCCATAACGGGGATGCTAGAAAGATTACTTTTCCTAGACACTAAAATGTGTCTGGGTAGCTGAATGGCTTCTGCCTTTCTTGATCCAGTTTCCTTCCCCCTACATGGAGTTGGGGCTTCTCTGACTTTAATGGATCTCTGAAAACCAGTCACTCAACTTCATCGTGATAATAATAAGTTTCTATATGCAGAAGTGGGGCATCTATAGAAATTGTGTCACAGAATTTTTGTTGCATATTCTTCTTATACAAAGGTAAAGTAAACTTCCTTTTGGGAATTGTTCAATGATTCACAGGCTTCTCATTTCTCCAAGCCCATCCCTAACAGCTTCCTTCCTTACCCTTTGCCACTTGCATTCCTGCTTTCTACTCTCATGTCAAAATGAGGGTAACAAATCTTCGGGACGAGTTGCATCAGACTGAACAAACTAATAAAAATCAATAACTTGGCAAAAAAAATTGTGATCTCTATATTTGGCAAAATGTCTTTGATCATTTGTGTGTTAATATTTTGTTCTTTAGACTGTTGTTTTAAGGGGAAAGAAAGGACAGCTTGTAGCTTTTCTCCTGTTGCTGCCATAGGTGGAAATGAAAAGCATCTAAAATGTATGGGATCCTGAAAATAGATGACTCTCACTGCTTTTTAGGGGTAAGTCTGTAAAAGAGGCAGACTTGTAGCTGGTCAGGACAGCCTAAGGCTGCTGGGAGAAAGCATTTGTAGAAGAGATATGCCTGTGAAAACCTGTGAAAATAAAAGATGAGTTCCTCCTCATCTTTTGATACAACAGGGCTTATCAAGTTGGAAAGGCTTTAAGTTTGGGTCCAGTGATGATCTATATTAGGGTTTCTTCAACTTTTTTTACTCATAACTCCTTTTTACCTCAGAAGTTTTTCATAGCTCCAGATATATGGATATATAAAATAGGTATACAGATCAAATATTTACTGATAATAAATCATAAAGAAATTTATTTTAATATATTCTTCAGTGTACATATAATTTTACCATTTCTTAAAGACAAAAGCAAATTTGCATACTAAGAAGATGGGTGTGCTTGTTTATTTTTGCATAAAAATTAAATCTTGGCAGAATATTTGATACTTTTTACTGTTGTCAATTTTGGGGGGAACCCCACATTCAGTTATTTGACCCCATATGTGTCACATCCTACAGTTTGGGAAGCTTTGGTCTGTATGTCTGTTGTGCGAAGGCTAGCTTAGTTATTTCAGAGACTCTCTCTGCCATGTTACTAGAAGAATAAAGAATCAGACACAGCAACTCTCCAATGGGAACTGGAACTGCACTTTCATGGATATAAGGAACTTGCCCTTTACTAAAGCAGATTGATAACTTCCTTCTCTGAAAGATGTAGTCTCAGAGGCTTCCCTAGAACACTGATTCTGTGTCAGAAGAGTGAACTCCAGATCCTTTTGATTTCATGGCTGCCTCTCTCTGTATGAAAGCATACTCATGCATATAAAATCCCTATTCCTTAAAATTTTGAAATGAATAGACTCCTACTGATGTTTTTGCTTGGGGATACAGTTTGCATGGATAACACTGCCATAGTGTAGAATGCCAGAAGGAATTTTGAAAGCCTTAGTTTTCTTGTTTTCTATGAGAATTCAAATCCTACCACTTGGCTTTCCAACTCCTATTAAGTCCAAAGAGTTCAAAATACAACATGCTCAGTTTCCTTTCTTCTCTCCCCCCAAAACCTACTCCCATCCAGCTTATCCACTCCTGACTTGTCGAACCAGCATCCTGTCAGAACTATCCCCTAAATTATCTTCTTTTAGCTTTCCTGTCAACTTGTTTTTATCTAAGCAGCCTGATCCTCAGCTCTGATCCTTTTCTCACTCTCTCTTTTATCTACTGTTATCCCCCATACCTGGGACAGCCCCCTGTTTCATATCCACTGAACAGCCCACCCCCACTCCCCCAGCCCTTTCTCTACCATGGAAAATGTACTGTTTGACTTCTCTGTTCAGGCTTCAGAGAAACATGGGTAGACTTGTACAAACTCATGCAGAAGCAAAACTAGGAGAACAATTTATGAGGTGATGACAACAATATTAAGGAAAACAAATTTGAAAGCAGTGAATGGTTGTGATACCTCCCACCTCTTGACAGAGGAGTAATGGACTAGAATGGATGTTCTTAAAGTGTGATCCGAAATCCTTTCAGGATGTTTCAGGGTGTTGGGGAGATCAAAACTATTTTCACAATAACAAAGGGTGTTCCAAAAGTCTTAGTGCGGTTTTAACCTATTAAAGCTTAAAAGTACCAAGACAATATTTGTCTATTAAAATACTCCTCCCTTTTCCAACTACATATCTAGCACAGTGTCTAGCACGTAGTAAATACTTAATAATGTTTGTTGATCAATTGATATCAGTGTGAGACTGGATTTTCTTCAGACACTTCAAAACAGTGCATCATAACAGATTGGGTCCAGAAACTACTATTTTCTATTAAGCCAGATGATAAATAGATTTGCAAAAATACACAAAGCAATGTCAGAATTTTCTTTTTTTTTGTTATTTTGAAAAATGTAGTTATTTTTCACAAAAATTATGTTCTTAGAATATAATTATATTAATGAGTTAGTAGTAATATACTTGTTATTTAAAATGGATTAATAAACAAATATTTAAAAACTTATGAGCTTAAATTTCTAATATGTTAATATTAACAAATACAACCCAAAAAACAAAAAGTCTTTGGAGTCCATCATAATTTTTAAGAGCACAAACTGCTATTTTCTATTAAGCCAGATAATAAAGAAATTTGCAAAAATATGCAAAACAATGCCACAATTTTCCTTTTTTTGTTTTGGAAAATATAGTTATTTTTCACAAAAATATGTTATGTTAGAATATAATTATAATAATGAGTTAGTAGTAATGTAATTGTGATTTTAAGTAAATGAATAAACAAATATTTTAAAATGTATAAGCTTAAATTTCTAATATACAATAGATACAACCCAAATAAACAAAAAGTCTTAGGAGTCCATCATAATTTTTAAGAGCATAAACTACTATTTTCTATTAAGACAAATGATAGAGATTTGCAAAAATATGCAAAACAATGCTATAATTTTCCTTTTTGTTTTGGAAAATATAGTTATTTTTCACAAAATATGTTATATTAGAATACAATTATAGTATTGAGTTAGTAGTAATGTACTTTTTATTTTTAAGTAGATTAATAAATAAATATTTTTAAGTGTTAATATCAACAGATACAACCTAAATAAACCAAAAGTTGTAAGAGTCCATAATAATTTTAAGAGCATAAAGGAGTCAAGATCAAAAAAAAATTGAGAACAGCTGAAGTAAAAGTTAAAGGCTAGCTATGAATTTTTTAGACATTGCCAGTATGTTGATTTGTTTTTCTGATATATATACATATGTCTTTACATATATATTATACAGGTGTGTGCATTATTATAAGGAAAGGTTTCTAATCAACGAGGTGGGGGTAAAGGTGAAATAGATATGAGAAAAAAAGCATCAATAAATTATCTTTTAAAAAAGAATATATACAATTTTAGAGACACAAACTACAGTCATTCACATACTTGATTCTCTTAAAACAACAACGACAAAAATTTTCATCTTTCCCTTACCACTTCTCCCTGTTTGTCTTTCCAGCTCTTGTGCAGTAATGTTCAGGGCTCTCTGGCAGAATTCTTTGTCTCTGTCCTTCTAACTCCTTCTCTTCCTTTCCTCTTTTTCCTTATATAATCTCTCTTCTCCTTCTTCTTTTTTTCTCTTTCTCTCCCTCTGCCTCTCCCTCCCTCTATTTGTTCCTTTTCCCTATTCTTTTACTCTGTCCATCTCCTTGTTCCTCTCTTTCTTTTCCAGTCTTTCCCTCCCTCCCTTTTTGTCTCCACTAGTTCCATTCTGAAGAAATTATAGGAGGGTAGATTTTGGCTAGGAGATAATGTTTCACCAGTTAGAGCTATCTAAAAATGAAACGAGCTGCTTCAGGAAGGAATGATTTCCCTGCCACTCTTGAGTGATATGGTACACAGAATCTATGTGTCAGGTAGGGATTATATTTCTGAGGTCCTTTTTATTCTAGGATCCTTCCATGCTGCTTCTAGTAGAAATGAATTCTTTTACATCCCTCCCCACCTTAAAACAGTTTTGCTTTAAAGTGTGGCAAATGTAATAGCCAGAAGTAGTAGTGAGAAATTTTTATTTATTTTTGTCTGGGGACTCTGTGTTTGCTGATTCTATCTCCTGATTGCTTCAGGAACCTGGGGATTTGGCCTAGTTTAGCAGCTAGCATCCTAGTGCTAATTGCTAATTGCTTACACCTGAATTAACTGAAAGGGCCTGCCTGGCAGATGAAACAAGATTTTGTGAGAATGAAACGGATTGGTCAGCAGCTTAAAAATTGTTTAACAGGAGCCTCAGTGACCAGAAACTGAGAAACAGAGCAAACTGGTGCACAGAAAATGGGGGTGAAAATTTCTGGGAGAACTATGGAAGACTATAGGTCACCAAGAAAACACTGGCTCACTCCCTCAGAAGGGTCAATCCTAATGAGGATTTTTTCCAACTTTATAGAGGGAGGCATTTTCTCTGTCAGAACTTATCAGTGACCTACTCTTTCCCTACAAAAATGATGGCTCACTGTAGAGTTCTTTGCTCAATCTCTTGAACTTTTTTTTAAAAATCAATTTCTGAAAGCAATCAACAATAAATAGGGACTTATTGCATCATAGGTTTTGTGTTGTATTAAAGATACAAAAGCAAAAAAAGAATGTAGCTCCTGCCCTCAAGGAACTTATTTCTATCTGGAGGTGACATGTACATACTAATGAATAAGTGGAATACATGCAATATAAATAGAAAGCAGATTTTGGAAGGGGAAGGCACTAGCAGCTTGGGAAAATCAAAAAAAGCTTTGTGTAGAAGGTGATGATCTGGAAGCTCTGCATGAAACCAGATTCCCAGAAAATGAAAGTTGAGTAGGGTTTCATCCAGGAATAAGAGACAATCCCTGCAAAAGCATGCAGATGGAAAATGGAGTTTTGTGAGAGGAAAAGCAAGGAAGGCAGTCTGACTAAACCAAAGGGCATAGGAAATAATGTATAATAAAGTTGGAAAATATTTGGGGGCCAGTCATGTGACATTACATTTGAAACCACAAAAGTCAATATTTGCACTTTAGGAATATCATTTCAGCACCCATGTGGAGGGCAGATTGCATAGGGCAGACTTGTGGTAGTGAGACTAAGATGCTATTTTTTTCAGTTATACAAATGAGAGTAGTGGCCCTTTGAATAGAGAGGAAGAGAAGGTATGAAAAACACTGTGGAAAGAGAAATAATAAGATTTGACAATTTAAAAATATAAAATGTTTAGTAAATTTGCAAATGCCATGCATCTAAGAGATAGAGCTTACTTAGTTTTACAAATAGTGGGTGCCTAAATAATGCTCATTGAATTGACTTGAATATCAACAGACTGAAAGGATGAGTCAAATCTACCAAAATAAAATTCAGTAAGAATAAATGGATTGTTCTAGAGTTGGGTTGAAAAAATTCATTTGCACTTGTTCTGGATAAGATTTCATACAAAAAAAAGATTGAGTCAACAGGTTTGATATGTCTACCAAAAACAAAACACAACCCAAACCCAACAACCTTATGTGATCTTTGGCTGCATTGATACTATAAAAAACTGGTTTCCAGAACAAGCAATCTTAAATCTCTTTCTCTATGCTAGTCAGATAACATCTTGAATATGATGTTCAATTTTGAGAGCTGCATCCAAAAGGAATGTTGACAGAACTCATTTTGCATAGGCGTTCAGTATACTTATGGTGGAGTACTTCCTAAGTAGCAAAACAACAAATGGAGCTGTCCAAAAATCAAATGAATATTTACAACACTGTTTAATACTTGAAACCATATTCAAAGAAGGTGCTATGGTGAAAAGACTTGGGACTATGTCATCATTTAAAGAACTAAGAAACCTGCAGAAGATAACATTTGAGGAAAGAAATAAGAGAATTGTTTTCAAATATTTAAAGACCTGTCAAGTTACTCCAAAAAGTAGACTTGTAGTGATGGGTGAATATTGTGGGGAAGCAGATTTTAATTCAAACACACACACACACACACACACACACACACACACACACACACACACACAATTAATGCTTTCCAGAAATGTAATGGGGACCCCTCAGGGGTAGTGAATTCTCTGACACTATCTAAAGCAGAAGCTGGAAAATCACTTGTCAAAGCAGTTGTAGAGTTCATTCCTTCACTAGTTACATTCATTTACTGGGTAAAGAGTTGAATTAAATGATCTTTAATGTTTCTCACAATGATGTCAATGAAAATGGAAGGAAAAGGTAACAGAATATGAATGTTACACAGTATTCCAATATTCCAGTGTGTCTGTGATCTCATTAATATGGATATCTTTCTTCCATTCATCAAAGGATCACAGATTAAGAGCTGAAAAGATCTCAGTGATCAGGGATCTCAGGGATTTTTAGTTCAATCTCCAATTTTACAAATGTGAATTTCAACTCATTCATACCTGTTTGTCGTATATGGTTCTCTTGTTCATACTTTTCCATTTTACAGTATTTTAGAAAATTATCTGAGCAAAAATGGTTGGATTTAATGATCTGTCAAAGGTTGCTTCCAATGGTAAAAACTTTTGAGTTCTAAGGAAAAAGATACCTGAATCCACTTCCTAGTTCTTTATGATTTGGGACAACCCCATGTAACCACTCTATAATTTTGCCACAACTAATAGTAAATTCATGTTTGTCTATTAATTATAGAGCTTTATAAAAAAAGAAAAATATAATTTTGGCATAGAAATTTGCCTGTCTAAAGTGCCATTCCTGGGAGAGAATCTGAAAGAGAAACTTCTGGTAATGGCCACTAATCATAGGAATATGCAAATATAAATGGTTGCTTATGGAATTTGGAGAAAGTGAATGAAGGCAATTCTTCCTTCTCAAGATAGTTTCTGTACTCAGAAAAAAAAAATGACTTTGAACCTTGTCCAAAATGTCACATACATTTATCAGATGTATTCTTCAACTCCTTTGGATGCCAAAGAACCTTTCTTTATCTCCATGATGGATGGCAGATTACTGTCTACTGAAATGATTTGCTACTAATACACCAGACAGCAAAGCCCCCTTGATCATGGTCAATTATGAGAAGAACAATGGCCTTGAACTGTGGATGGAATCTGCACTTTTGTTAGCACAAAATCACGTTCAAATTTAGTTTTCAAAAGTTCTTTACAATGAATTAATTATTTGTCTGGCTGGTTTAAAAGAGGATTAAATGTTAATATTATGAAACATGAACCTTTTTTTAAGTTGTTTTTTATACTTTCTCTACACTTTCAGGAAGGAAAGTTTCTCCAGAAGAGCCTTTTAGTGGAATTCTGAGGTTTGGGATCTTGTTTGATCCTGGTTTTTTGTTAAATTTCACCTAACCAGGTGGTATCCATTCCAAAGCACTTGTGTGTGTGTGTGTGTGTGTGTGTGTGTGTGTGTGTGTGTGTGTGTGTGTGTGTGTGTGTGTGAAAAAGGAAGGGGCAGAGAGAGAGAAAAAGAGAGAGGGAGAGAGATTGAATTGTAAAATGATTTACATTTTGGGTTTTGGCATTCTATTTTAGGATTACTATTCATGAATAAGTTATTCCTTCAGCAGTAACTGCAGAGGAGCTTTCTATGCTGATCAGGAAAGGAAAAATAATCAGAGAAGGCTTCCTGAAGGAGGTGGTACTACTGAGATTTTTATTATTATCCAAGGAAAAGGGAGAAATCTCAATAAGCAGAAGCAGAGAAGGCTCTGGGGAGGGTGGGACAATGTGATCAAAGATTGCATTAATTACATTTGGCTTAGGGCCACATTCACAGTGGAACATGTTAGGACATTACCCTATTGGGGAGGGGGGGGTCTAGTTCCTAGCTGTCAATCATCTCCAACACATCCAAGCATAGATACAATGAATAAGATCTATATAGGTAGCAGCCCAACAGTTCAGTTGCATTCATGGTCCATTGGGAAAAAAAAAATTGGATTGGTACTTAGGAGACTTGGGTACTTAGGTATGGCATTGTAAGGCAGTGGTACAATGGACAGCTTCCTGGATTTGTAGGCAGAGGACCTAGACTCTGCCATTTATAAAATGTGTGACTTAAGCAGGTCACTTTCTCTGTACCTCCGTTTCCCCATTTTACAAATGACATGTTACATGAAGAATTATTGGGAAGTGCTGGGACCCTGTCTTCCCAGAATCAGCCAGAGTCAGGATAATCAAAAGTCTTTCTTTATTCTTGGTCTTTTGTGGATCGAGGTCAGGGGATTAGATCTAGCAATTGCCACACCTCCTTCCTCTCTCTCCATCACCAGGAGAATGCCTCAATTTCCTCCTCCTACTCCACTCACTCATGTCACTTCTCCTTCTTTGTCCACACCCACCGATCCAGCCAGCATGGAATAGTTAGGGAGGGTTATCCCTTCAAACATATTAATAGAGAATTGTCCAATTGGCAATTAGCCTCACGTGCTCCATTATCCAAGTGCATTTGCTCAGCTCCAACCCTTTACAGGGAAGGAAAAAAATTCTCTAAACTTTATAGCAACATAAGTAGGAGCATCCACTTAGCATCCTCAAACTGTAACTTGTACTTTCTTACCTTGAGTGGTTAGTGGGAAGGAGAAGAGCATCTTCTAGTTTTCTCAGCCAGTTATTATTGGCAGGCTGAGCTGTCAATCTTAGGCAAGCAGCTGCCAGTTTTAATTGGCCAAGATATTGTCTCAGTCATACCTGGTGATGACTGACAGTTAAGCCAGACAGTGATATTGTCAGAAAGAACAAAAGAGCGTGGTTTCCTCCTGCACTATATATCCAGTTTGTGGTTGTATTTTTTTGGCCTTTTATCTACTCCTCTAGTTTTTGTGATTCAACATTCCTGAATAAATCCCTGACTTGGCATTAGCTTAGTACATTTGGTCTTAATAGTATCTAGTAAAAGTTATTCTGATTTGTATTCTCAGAAAAGTCGTTTTGCTGAGATGATGTTTTTAGCTCTAGATAGAAGGATGAAGCAAGGCCCCTAGGTCCAAATATACCACTCCCACAAGCTCACTACTTGCTTCTAAATTGTCACTGTTAGATTTTTCTGCATTAGAGAACAAAGGATAGGTGGTATGTCTAGAAAACCACTATGGAAAAAGCATGTTCCTTACCTGAAGAAGAGAAATAGTAGATTGGGGTTAGGTAATCTTCTGTAGGATTTTTTCCCCTTGAGATTAACAATTCTAAAGTCAATTCAGCATTAACAGAGTTCCTAGAATGGAGTTAAGATGACCTGGGTTGAAGTTTTTGACAAACATGGTGCCTCTAGGCCTGTTATTTAATAAAGAACTGCCTCTAGGAAGCTATTTTCTGATAATCCGATACAGAAAAGATGTAGAACTGTATTAATACAGGGATTTTACATACAGGGATATTCTGAACATTGATGAAATCATGTTTGAAATCACAAAGAGGATAAGAAGAGATAGGAAATAGTGACGTGTGTGTATTATTGTATTATGATTGATGCTATTCCAAATGACTAATAATTTGCTGTGAAGGACTTATAATTACAGTATCATAAGCTTAGAGCTGTGAGAATAGTGTAATCACCTTATTTTTTTAATTAAAGCTTTTTATTTTCAAAACATATGCATGGATAATTTTTCAACATTGGCCATTGCAAAATCTTGTATTCCAAATATTCCCTTCCTTTTTCCTCACCCCTCCCCTTGATGGCAAGTATTCCAATATATGTTAAACATGTTAACTTCTTTATTGAGGAAACTGACCATTCCACTAGTAAGAAGAGAGGAGATTTGAACTTCATTTCTCTGACTTCAATAGTATCTATAAATGCTTTTCAAATCTTAAAATGCATAGAAGGGTCAGCTTTGTGAGTGATTTCCCATGTGGAAACTCCTTCTGACAATGCAAATCCCAAGCTATTGATAACTTAATCTTATGGAATTGCCTGAAACATAGGGTTTGCCCAGGGTCACATAGCTGGCAAGAGTCAAGGGTGAGACCCAAGTCTTCCTAACTTGAAGCCTTGTACCTTATCTTTATCTAGTTTTTAAAAACTCAAAACATTAAGAAGAATGTTGAGGGCAGGGACCATAAGGCTTTTATATTTGTGTCCATAGTACTTAGTGTAGTAACTGAAGAGAGGCACCTAGGTAATATAGTGGACAGGGCACAGGAGACCTGAATTCTAATCCAGCCTCAGACACTAATTACTTAACTTCCATTTGCCTCAGTTTTCTCAAGTGTAAAATGTACCTGACAATCAAATCAAATTATATTTGTAAAGTGCCTGGCACATAGTAGGCATTATAGAAATGTTTATTCTCCTTTCCCCATTACTTCCTATTACAAAAAAAGTAGATGCTTAATAAATATTTGACTAATGATTAAAATGCTGGAAATAGGATCATACAGGAATGGAGGGGTAGAATTTCTCCTTTAAAATGAATGTAGAGAAAAGGAAGGAAATGAAGTCAGAAGGGGATGTCAAAGATTGGCTTAATTTTCCTTAAATCAGGAGTTCTTAATCCTTTTTCCTGTGTTGTGGATCTCCCTGGGAGTCTGGTATGGTCTATCAATTCCATTTTGGAATAGAATTTTAAGTAACCCTAGAAAAATTTTAGTTAGGGACTGGTGAAAATAAGGCATAATTTTCTCTAACTACTTTCACAGTTCCCTTAAACAGGATTTGTGAACCCCTAGTTTAAAACCCTTGCTTTAAGTTGAATGATATGTGAATAGCTTGTTTATGTAGAACATTGGGGGTACAGAAATTTATCATAATACTACAATATTTATAAAACTGAGACAGAGTTACTATAGCTTTGAAAAGTTCTTTGTATGGTTGTGTATGTTTATAATCCCTAAATACTTAGTAAACTAAGGTTAGTGGATTGCTTGAACAGGAGTTCTGAGGTTTATTGCACTATGTGGATTAGGTGTCCACACTAAGTCCAGCACTCCCAGCTCCTGGATAGGGAGTGGACAGGCGAGAGCCTGCCTAAGTGATGGGGGGAAAGGGGCAGGATGAACTGACCCAAGATGGAAAGAGAATAAGTGCTTTTCTACCTATTAGTGATAGGACGGGACCCATGAATGGCTGCAGAACATGCAGTCTGGCCAAATTACACACATACACACACACACACACACACACACACACACAAAACCAAAAAAAAAAAAAAGTTGGGAAAACCTGCTTTACAGAATTTTCCAACGCCCTTTGACCATATGTTCTCATAAATGTGCTTTGTTCATTTACGGCTGCAGCCTGAATCATTGCCAGGCCTGAATTTCTGCATCTTGTCCTCCATTTGGCCAAGTCTATCGATTCCTTTCTAAAAGCCAGCAACTTGCCCAGAATACTAGAAAACAGAAGCTTAGCAACCAAGGCAGTTGCATTTTCTCCTGGGGTAGAGATGTTGGGAAAGGGGATTGATGAAATTGAATGCCCTTTTCAGTTCAGTGCCTGGTCCAGGCAGGCTGTCGTTAATGATCTTCCTTACACCTTGCAGCTGGTTTTTTTGTTTTTTTTTTTGTTTCTTGGGGTTTTTTACTTAAAATAAATGTAGGAAGGAAGACAAGGTAAAAGATAGAAGATTGTGATGCAACTACCAAAAAGCAAACATGGAAAAACATTTTTTGATCATTCATGTGTTATTACCTCTGAATATTTTCATTAACATTTATTCTGAAAATCAATTTTTCCACTTAAATGTAAGGCTTAAAAATAAGTGTGGTTTTATTATATCTTGTAACAAAAATATTCCCCAGGGAAATATACCTTTAATTATCTAATAAAAAAATAGGAAATGAGATTTATCATCTAGAAATTTATTTTCTTAGCAACTTTTTAGAAATCCATCTATAGCATTACAACTGAACTAAATATAAAATAAGTGCGGATTAGGGGTGTTGAAGAGGAAGTAGAATCAGTACCAACTTTAACAATAAATGGATTTTGAAATTTGTCTTTCCTTGCTTCAGGGTCCAAAGTTCTACAAGTTAAACAGTGCTTGGCCAAGCATTCTTATCTTGAAGACAGAACAAGGTGTGGTGATACTGACATGGGGCTCCAGCATTGGGAAAAATACATTTAATTCTTCATTTAAAAAAATAATGCATTTGTAATCTCTCTAGGAATAAAATATTATTCTAACCATCCCAACTCATCCCAAATTTTGTTGATGAAATTTCATATAGTTTAGAATGCATCTTAAGTTTGCTAATTTTTTTTTTTTTGCTTAATTTGGCAGGCCCCGTTTAATTTTAAGTTTCTGCTTGCACTCTCCTTTCCTTCTTTTATACTCCACTTTTTTTAGGGCTCCTCACCATCGGGAAAAGGTAACAGAGGTGTGGAAGATGAAATACTATGTGTAAAAGGTGATAAGATTCTTCTGACAGATTCTTTCAACAAGATTAACTCCTTGTTAACAAGATTAACCCAAAGTCTTTATTTTGATATGGAAGAACTTGCCTTGTTTCGAGTACACCATGTCTATTTAATATATTAAATCCTCTTCCCAAAAAACTCATCCTTCTTCCTAGCTTCCCTACTTCTGTCAAGGACACAACCATGCTTCCAAGATGCTACATTTAGAATGGAGAAATCATCCTTCATTCTTCCTCTTTCTCTTCACGTGTCATCTAATCGAGTTGATCATTTTTACCTACAAAAATCTCTTGAATTTATCCTCTTCTGTATAATCCCAAACTCACAGAGCTAATTCAGATCCTTATCAGCTATTCCAAGTTTCTTAATTGTTCTCTTTCTGTTGAACCAGTCCCCTTTCTAGTCTGTCTTCCACATAGCTGACAAATTAATATTAGACAACTACAGACTCAGCTTGGTCAGTTCCTTCCTTGCTCAGGAAAATTCAGAGACTCTAGAATAAAACATCAATTTCTCTGTTTGACATTTAAAGCCCTCCACAATCTGGCTCCTACTTATGTTTCCAGGCTAATTGACCATTGTGTACTCTATGTTCTAGCCAGACTGGCTTATTCACTGTTGCTCAAACACAGTATTCTATCTCCCATGTGTATGTTTTTGTACAGACTGTCCACCATGATTCACCTCCTTCTCTTGGAATCTCTAGCTCATTCAATACTCAGATGGGGTCACTTCCTCCAGAAAGCCCATCCTAATCCCACTGTTAGAGCCCACCGCCTGAAATCATTTTTTATTTGATGTATCCATAGAACATAAGGTCATGAAGGGCAAGGAATGTTTTAATTTCATTGTTTAGCATAGTACCTGGCACGTAGTAGAGCCTTAAAAATGCTTATTGAATTGTGGAATTGAGTCGTGGCTGGCCATAATCTGAGCTACATCATTGGACTTGAAAGGAGACCTAGAGAGGGATGGAGATCTGAGAAGAACAGATGGAAGCCACTCAGACAAACAGAGACTCCATAACCCTGAAGGGAAGTCTTTATAATCACATGGCCCCCCAGCCCCTACAAGGAAACATGTGCATCAGGGGCCCCAGGAGGGGAGGGAAACATGTGGCCCCAGAATTTCAGCTCTGGTCCATGAGTCACATCTGTAATTTATTTTATAAAACAGCTTATTGTCCTCAGTGATGGTTATAAGAAAGCATGGGAATTTCACACTCAGTATGATCTAACTGGACTCCCCAAAGTAATGCTGTACTTATGAACCTTCCCTGCTAAGATACGTACCATCTTAATTTTATATACGGAATATTAGAATTTAATTTGAATATAAAAACACTTCCCAAGGTTTTAAACTAATTTGATATTTTAAAATCTTTCCATGGCTGCATATAGTTATTTAAGTGTCTGATTTTTTTTCTCTGAAGTTGATATAACCAAATCATCCAAATGTCAACCTCATGGGACTTTATTCTCTACTATTCTACCATTTACCTCTCCCATCACCTGAGAAACATCATGAGGATTCACCTGGACCAAAGATGAAATCAGACTTCTCCCAAACTTCTTGGCCAGCTTGTCCTCTTGGGACAGACCACAGGAAAAATACTCAACAGCCATATAAAGGAGACATCTGAGAATACCCCTTCAAGCTCAGCTTACACGTTTACAGGAAATGAGTAAGAAATGATGTCAAAAGAGACAGAAGACTGGATGTAAATTTGTTATGTGACAAAAAAGGGGAATGTGTTTTGAGCTTTCCATTCCAGAGTATCAGGTGACAGAACAAGGAGACAAACTAGAGGCAAACTACGTGAAACGGTGGATGGAGGACTGAACTGAAAGACCTGAATTAAATCTTGCCTTGGATACTTAGTTGTTTAATACTGGTCAAGTTTTTAAATTTCCTTAATTTTTCTTTCTGTACAATGATTATGTACTTATGGAACCCTGAAGCCTTGGTTTCCCTTTCTGAGTGATGGACTGATCGAACCTTTCAGCCTTAGTTTTGCTATCTGTACTATGAATGATGGGCTTGTTGACTTTAATGTCCCTTCCAGATTAAACCTATTATTCTATAAAATCCCACAAGACACAATTCTTGGCGTAGTGGGACTGGTTCCAAATACCTGTGAAATTCTAGAAAGCATGACTTCTGTGACTAATAACAGAGCAAATATTTAAATGAATCTCTGAAAGTCTCCATGGGTAATGGACCTCTGCCTTCCTATACAGCAGAGCCATAATTAGACATAATTGTACCTGGGATAATCATGGGGACAGTAACAAATACTGGGGAAAAGTAATATCAAAGAACAATAATAATATAAATAAAAAGTAATAACAAAGAACTAGAAACTGAGTGGATGCCCATCATTTGGTGAATGGCTGAATAAACTATGGTATGTGAAAGTCAGGAAGCTTGCTGGGATGCTGGAGCAAAGTTTTCCTTGCTTCATTTTAGTTGTGGCTCTGCTATACAATTGAGGTGAATTCACCTCCCACACCCTTCCTGCCCTATATCTATTATCACCATCCCACCAAGGAAAATGTATAAATTTAAGATGCAATTTGATTGAAATCCTGTGACAGGTGAATTGGTAAGAATCCAGAAATTGGTAGGAAAAGAAAGGCTGTGTTTCTTACTCTCTAAAGTATGTATACACATTCTGGGTAACATTAATGCACAACACACCAGAAAGTGGGTAAAAATACAGGAATGTACAGTCCAAATAATAAAAGAAACTTGTGGAGTAAATGCCCCCAAGAGGTGTTTAAAATGACATCACACCTACATAGAAGGTGCAAGATTTCACACAGTGTGATAGTTCAGAAAGTGTAGATTTCTGAAATTTCAGAGAGGCAACAGTTTGCAATTCTCAGGGAATGGGACTTATTTTCCTGAAGGTTTGTGATCTTGATCTTAAGGTTAAGAAGTGTTTCTTTGCAATATGTCTCCCTTCTGTCTTTTTGTTCTTTACTTTTACTTCAACATCTTGCTTTATTGCTTCTTACTGTCTCAAGGGGACAAAGTGTAAGCAGCTTCTAGCCAGTCTTTCAGAATCAGAGTTTTAGGTTTTTGAGGGGATCTCCGCAGACATCTTGCCCAACCCATACCTGTCATCAGTACTCATTTTAATCCCTCTTATAAATCATCACCAGATTAATCTTCCAAAAGAGCTATTTTGATTGTCTCATTTCCCATATTTAAAAAAGTAGCTCTTCATTGCTTGTTGAATAAGGTCTAACAAAGGTGGTTAGCATGGAATTCTAGACCTGACACAATCTTCCCCAGCTACCTTTTCAGTCTCTTCTTCCACTGTACATGAGTTTCCCCTTTAGTTCATAGACAAGTTTATTCCATTTCTGCGTTTGTGGGGGGATGGAGCTCAGTAGAGTAATTTAGGTAAGTTTTCCCTTGATCTATTTGTCTATGAGTAGAAGAAAGAATTCCTCACAAAATTTTGGCTATAATAGTTAAACTTGACCCTAGGATTCTCAATTTGAGTGAATGACTGAAAGTTTGTTTCGAAACTTCCCTGTAAACCTTTTCACTGCCCATTACTCCAATCCAGTGAAAACTTCCTGAGGGGTGTTTCATTTTTGCCTTTATATCTAATAATAATAATAATAATAGCTAGCATTTACATAGCACGTTTCCAAAATATTTTATAAATATTTTATCTCTTGATTGCTACAACAACCTTGAGATCACCTATTTTTTTTCAATAAATTAGTCAATTAGCTAAATGACAATTTTTTTGGTCTTGATTAAACAAATATAAAACAGGATATTTTCATTTACAAGACAAAACAGAAACAGAGGAGTTCATGTGAAAATTCAAATTTCTATTACAATTTGCTTTTTTTAAAAAGTACAATACAATGTATTGCTTTTAAAGATGTTTATATTTTCTTTTGAACTTCTTTTTCTTCAATGCAAATGCTTTCAAGACTTTTTTATTTTATTTTATTTTATTTTGTGAGAGGGAACCCTATCGCTGATTCATCTTTCCATCTTAAGACATTTCCTCTCCAATTAAAAAATGGGAGGGGGGAAGGAGGAAGAAAAACACAATCTTTGTAATGAATAAGCATAGTCAAGGAAAATAAATCCACATATTTGTCATGCCTAAAAATACATACAAATTCTGCATTTTGAGTCCATCACATGAGATCCTTATTTTAAAGATGAAGAAACTGAAGTAGACAGAGGTCAAGTGACTCATCCAAGATTATACTGCTGGTAAGTACTTGAGACAGAATTACCTGACTACAGGTATCTATTCACTGTATCACTTCGCTGCCATAGTACTTGGCACATATAGTAATCTTATTTTTAAAAAACTGACATTTTGTTTTTCTATTACAAACATTATAGATCACTCCCACTTTGTGAGAAGTTTCTTCTAACAAAATAGTTAAGTAAAATAAATAATGCAGTGACTTCATCTGAAAGTTCATGCAATATTTCACATGTATAGAACTCCCCCCATCTCTCAATTCGCTGTTCTTTGGTCCTCTAGTACAATGACTGATCATTATACTAATCATAGTTCTTACAGCTTCCAAAAGTGTTTTTTTCCGAGAGTGTCACTATTATTGTAGAAATTATTTTCCTGGCTTTGTTCATGTCTTTTTTCACTAATTTATAAAGGTCCTCAAAATTGTATTTTTAAAAATGGATATTATAGTATAAATTGTTGCTTTGATTCTTCTTACTTCACTTAACATCAGATTATACAATTCTTTCTATGTCTTTCTGAAATCATCTATTTTCTCACTTCTCATTGCATAACATTCACATTCTGTACCCAATTCAGCTGTTCTCCAGTTGATGGAATTCCTGCTAGTTTCTATTGTTTTTTGCCGTCATAAAGAAATGTTTCACTTTTAACTTCACAAACCTAGTGCCTAGCATGTGGTGAGCTCTTAATAAATGCTTGTTGATTGATTCCATCCTTTCAAATTGATAGCCAGGCTAGGGAGCTGTTCTTTCACCCCCATTTCCTAGACAAAGGCTTCTCAGATCCCTTTAGCCCCTTGTCCTTTTGTGAGCTCACATAGTGAAGTAAATAGTGATGATTATATTTACTGCATTAAGCATTTATGACTCAGTATAATTATTTTGCATCATAATCTTTTTATGTGCATATGTGCTATACCCCTAATAAGATTGAAAAGTTATTAAGGGGTAAAGACCATTTCTTATCTTTCTTTGCTGTGGAAAAAAATAGCTATCATAATAATCTGCATATAATGAGTATTTAATTCATGATTAATTGGTTAATTCATTAGATATTATCCCCAGGGGGGGCGGAGCCAAGATGGCGGAGAAGAAACACACTACTCAGTGAACGTCCTCACTCCCTCACAACCAATTAGATAAATTAAGTCTCAAAATTAGCTCTGGACTGATAGATACCACAAGGACTGGAAGCACGACTTACCAGCTGAAGAGAATCTGGAGTTTCAACGGGAAAGGTCGGTTCTCAGGGGAGGAATAAGAGGGACCAGCACAGACGGTGGGGTAGGGGCACACTGCGCCCATTGCGCTGGGAGGGGCTCTGGGATCAAAGAGGCCACTGAGGTAAAGGAATCTGGCACAGGCTGTTAGCTCTTCTCTGCTAATTATTTAGCAGTTCGGAAGAGAAAGCCAAGATATTTTAAAACTCAGATTAGATTCCCCCCCCCCCCTCCCCACCCTGGGGGTGACTCGGCAGACTCGGCACCAGGGGGTGTGGCCTCAGCTACCTCCTGAGAATAGTTAAGAGACTGACAAGTGGGTGGATACGGCCCAAGGCAACACATACGGCCTAGCTTAGCTGGAGGGAGTGGAACTCAGCTCCAGGAAGTCCCAGAGAAGCGGAACCTTTGAACTAGGGACCGCGGTTTCTGGCAGACACTTCCAGTTTGAGCGCAGGGGCTTCTCACGTCACCTGCTGCAGACATCCACTCCCCACCCGGACACATAGGCTGGGCTTCTTGCTGTCTTCACTATTCTACGCCCTCAAAGCACAGCAGTGCTAATCACCTTTGAGGCACTTCCAGGGAGGGGGTGGGGAACTCTCTCCCAGAGCTCTCTCTTAGCGCGGGCGCAGGGGCCGCTGCATCCATCCGGTCTGGGAGGAAGCTGGTAAAGAAGTAAATAATTTCCTACCCCAGAGACAGACCCCAAAAGATTTTTTAAGTATGAGCAAAAAAGCTAGAAAAACTATAGATTCCTTCTATACAGAGAAAGAGCGGGTATCCAACCCCGAGGAAGTTAACAGCAAAGATTCAGAAGATAACAACCTAAAGGGGAACAATTCCTGCCCCCCATCACATAACTCTCTCCTAGAAGAAGCTCTTAAGAAATTGAGGGAGATTGAAGAAAAATGGGGCAAGGAAAGGGAAGTTATGATAGAGAATAACAACGTCCTGAAATTGGAGTTGGAAAAAATAAAGAATTCACAGGAGATGCAGGGAAACAAAATTAGTGAATTAGAAAAGGTTAAAAAAACACAGGAAAGTAGGATTTCTGAATTGGAAAAGATAAAAAAGTCTCAAGAAAATAGAATTTCTGAATTGGAAAAAGAAAATAATTCTCAAAAAAAAAAAATTAGGGAAATGGAAAAAAATTCAATAGAGCAAAATAATTCATTTAAAAACGAAATTGGGCATTTACAAAAAGAACTAAAAACTGTGAAAGAAGAAAATAACTCCTTAAAAGTCAGGATGGAACAAATAGAAATGAATGATTCACAGAGAACCCAAGAATCAGTCAAACAAAACAAAAAAAATGAGAAGCTGGAGAACAACGTCAAATACTTACTGGGAAAATCTATAGACCTGGAAAATAGATCTAGGAGAGATAATCTGCGGATTATTGGACTTCCAGAAAACTATGACCAAAAAAAGAGCCTAGATTCTATTTTACAGGAAATTATCAAAGAGAACTATCCAGAGATAATAGAAACAGAAGGGAAAGTAGATGTGGAAAGAATTCATCGAACTCCTTCTGAAATAGACCCTAAAAAAAGAACACCACGGAATATTGTGGCTAAGCTGCAAAATTACCACACAAAGGAGAAAATCCTGCAAGCAGCTAGAAAAAAACAATTTAAATACCAAGGTGCCACAATAAGGGTCACCCAAGATCTGGCTGCCTCCACATTAAAAGATAGAAGGGCCTGGAACCTGATATTCCGTAAGGCAAAAGATCAAGGACTGCAACCAAGAATGAACTACCCAGCTAAGTTTAGCATCTTTTTCCACGGAAGAAGATGGTCATTCAATGAAACAGAGGAATTCTATATGTTTCTAAGAAAAAAACCAGACTTAGATATTATCCCCAGATCTTTTTAGTACTTATCACACATTCCTAGAGACTCTTTTTATCAGGGCTTTTAAAACTTTTTCCATTTGAAAAGGACCCACATCTGCAAAAATGTTTGTGGCTGCCCTTTTTATAGTGACAAAGAACTGGAAACTGAGTAGATGCCTATTATTTGGGAATGGCTGAATAAATTATGGTATATGAATGTTATGGAATATTATTGTTCTGTAAGAAATGACCAACAGGATGATTTCAGAAAGGCCTGGAGAGACTTACGTGAAGTGATGCTGGATGAAATGAGCTGGACCAGGAGATCGTTGTATACTTCAACAACAATACTACATGATGATCAATTCTGAAGGACATGGCTCTTCTCAACAATGAGGTGATTCAGGTTAATTCCAGTGGTCTTGTGAGGAATAGAACCACCTACACCCAGAGAGAGAACTGTGGGGAGTGAGTATGGATCACAACACAGTGATTTTTTTGTTATCGTTTGCTTGCATTTTGTTTTCTTTCTCATTTTTTTCCTTATTGATCTGATTTTTCTTGTGTAGCAATGTAAATATGGAAGTAGTATAGAAGAATTGTACATGCTTTACATATATTGGATTACTTGCCAACTAGGGGAGAGGGGAGGGGAGAGGAGGGAGAAAAAAATTTGGAACACAAGACTTTGCAAGGGTGAATATTGAAAACTATCTATGTATGTGTTTTGAAAATAAAAAGTACAAAAAAACCTTTTTTTTCACTTGAGACCCCTTTTCACCCAAGAAATTTTTATACATTCCCAGTAGTAGGTATATAAAATAGGTATGCAAATCAAACAATAACTGATAAAACATCATAATTTTGGGATCCCCATATTCAGTTACAAGACCCCATATGGGTTCATGAACCACAGTTTAAGAAGTTGGGCTTCATATAACCAATCATCAAACATATAGTTTTTTACATGTAAACATATTCACAATACAATGTACATATATACTATATGACCACATATAATACAAATGTCCATGTGTGTATAAAGCTGTGAAGTCACACACAGAGTATATGTATACACACACACACACATATATATATATATATATATATATATATATATATATATATATAAAGATAGAGCATATATGTATTTTAACACACACCATATAAATATGTACACATACAATATATGCATGTATGCTTAAAACAAACTTTTTCCTTGGCCTTTCCCTTCCCCTCAGAGTATGCTGCTGGGAAGGCCCCCATCTGTGGCAGTTTGTTCTGGAGATATTTCATTATTTCCAATGAAGTCAAGTAATGGATTGTAAAAAGGTAGGGTTACCTAGTATGAGGGCTGGGGTAGATCCTTTCTCACTCCCAGTGCAGACTGACAAGTCCCATGTGGCACAAGGCTAAGTCGGCTCTTTCCAAAGTCAATATTTTTTTTCAACATTAAACCATGCTTTGGATTGGTCAGTAGTTTTTTAGCTTCCAAATTAAAATCAGCTGAAATAGAAATGACCAGGAATTCTCTCAATAACAGTTTCAAGGACCACTTGAAAAACTTTACTAAATGGATTCTTAGCTTATTTTGAGTCATGGCTCCCATCCGTTGGATAGTTGAAACTTACATATCCCTTCTCAAAATAATATTTTTAAATACATAAAATAAAAGATATAGGATTACAAAGGAAACCAATTACACTGAAATAGTTATAAAAATCACTTTTAAGTCCATGGACTCAGATTAAGAAGCACTGTTCCAGTGAGAATTCTGGAGTAGCTCATTTAAACTTGGCTCAAAATAGACTGATGGGAATTTTTTTTTTTTTTTTTGCTTTCATCAAGCTAATATCAACTTTTCTTTACCTTTCACTCACTATGCCACTATTGTTTGCACCCAAATCCTCTAAATACCTTAATATAATTACAATAATCCCCCTGGAGGCTATTTTCTTCTCAGCTAAACATCCTCTGGTCCTTCTACTGAGCCATGTATACCATAGTCTTGAACATCATCATCTTTATGTTGCCTTCCTTTGGATATAGTCTACCATATAAATGAGGAGAAGGGAAATAAAATTAGGGGTGATAAGAGAAAACTGCTATCTTGTTCAGACATTTTCATCCATGTCTGACTCTTTGAGACCCAATTTGAGGATTTTTTTTTTTTTTACAAAGTGCCAATTTGCCATTTCTTTTCCCAGCTCGTTTTACAGATGAGGAAACTGAGGCAAACAAGGTTAAATGACTTGTCCAGGATCACACAGATAGGAAGTGTTTATAGCTAGATTTGAACTTGGGTGCTCCTGATTCCAGACCTGCCACTTTATCCACTGTGCCAACCAGATGCCCTCAAGGGAAAGTCACATATAGGCAAATGAGTGATAGAAGCAAAACCTTTCTAATAATTTGATCTTTCCAAAAGAAAGGGACTGCTTTGCATGATAGTGAATTAATCATAGTGAATAGATCAGCACTGGTCTGCAAAGAAAGTCTGGCTCATTATTTATCAGACAAAGAGCTATATGTGTAAATATTTCACTTGTGGGATATTGGGGTAAAGGGAAGGAAAGTCCAGCTTTGGCTGGGATTGTGTTTTGAAAGGGAGCAGGCTGTCTTTTGACTCTCCATGTCTTTTACCAGACTATGGCTTCATTCTCTGGGACTTGCCTTGGCCTCTGGGGAGAGAGAGAAAGGCAGGAAGACAGGAAATATGCTCCCTAAATTAAGTGCTCCCAGATTAATCCCTGACTGCTCCAACCTTAGTTATAGTTCTGATCAGATATGTCACTGACTAATGGCTCAGACTTTCTTGCTCATGGAATAGTCTTGTTTGTTGTGAGGAATGGAGGCATGAGGAATGTTTAGGTTGGCAAAAAGGTGACCACAGGCATAGGTCTAGAGACTCTTAGGCCAGATGTCTACTAAAGCTAGTTGTTATCTTTGTGTGTATGTGTGTGTGTGTGTGTGTGTGTGTGTGTGTGTACATATACATAACACACACATCTATCCATTTGTTTTCCTCCCTCCCTCCCTCCCTCCCTTCCTTCCTTCCTTCCTTCCTTCCTTCCTTCCTTCCTTCCTTCCTTCCTTCCTTCCTTCCTTCCTTCCTTCCTTCCTTCCTTCCTTCCTTCCTTCCTTCCTTCCTTCTTTCCTTCCTTTCTTCCTTCCTTCCTTCCTTCCTTCTTTCCTTCCTTTCTTCCTTCCTTCCTTCCTTCCTTCCTTCCTTCCTTCCTTCCTTCCTTCCTTCCTTCCTTCCTTCCTTCCTTCCTTCTTTCTTCTTTCCTCCCTTCCTCCCTCCAGAACCACATATCTAGAACTGAAGACAATACTCTAACTATGATCTCACTAGGGCAGAATATAGAGGCACTATAATCTTCCTCATTCTGGACACATTATTTCTGTATAGTTTATGGCATAATTAGATTTTCTTTTCTTTTGGCTGCCACATAGTACTGTTGAAATGTATAAGTATATATAGTATAATTGATTAATACTTATTTACTTTTAGTTTCTTCTTCTTCTTCTTCTTCTTCTTCTTCTTCTTCTTCTTCTTCTTCTTCTTCTTCTTCTTCTACTACTACTACTACTATTACTACTACTACATACTACTATTACTGTTTTTATTTCTGCTTTGTCCTCTTCTTCTCCTCCTCTTCCTTTTTCTTTTCCTCCTTATTTTGCCTCTCTGTGTCTGTGTCTGTCTCTATTTGAATCTTTTGCATCTAGTATAGTGATTTGCCAATAATGGCATTTTAAAAATGTCATTTCCCCATTAATTGAGAAAATAAGCAATATGATATTCACTGGACATGCTAATTGACTATATTTTCCACTCAAATTAATCATGGCTGCATATTTTTTTAATCCAAGCATAGAACTTAACTTTAAATTGTAGTTTCACAGCATTCACTTGGAACAGTTTTGTAGTTGTTCTTTACACTGTTATAGTCATTGAACATACTATGATCCTGGTCTGCTTACTTCATTTTGCATCAGTTCATACAAATTTTCCAGTCATTCTCTGAATTGCATCATATTCATCACTTCCTAAATCATAATAACATACCTTATCCACTAACAAAGATCACAACATCTTTGTGATTTAGAGAGTGGTAATTAAAAATTACTATAAATTTTAAAAATGAACTCAATCCTGCAATGAATCTCTCTAAAATTTGCTACCCTGGTCTCATTATATATAGTCAAAGTGAACCATAGGCTGGTTTTCTGACAGCAAATATATAGTTTGTTGTTGGGCTTGTGCCTGAAGACTTTTCAACTTGCTAGAATCTGCCAGCATTTATATTTCATTAGCATAGCCTCTGAGAATTCTTACTTACAAGGCATCAGAGTAGGGAAGGGAAAGGAAAAAGCACTTATTAAGGACCTACTCTGTGGCAAGCACTAGGCTAAGTATTATCTCATTTGATCCTCACAGCAACACTGGGAGGTAGGGGCTATTTCATGCTTATGAAAACTAAGGCAGAAAGAGGTGAAATGATAGTAACCATTGCTTCACTCCCTTTCTGATGAACTTTTCATGAACCATTTTTATTATTTGTCTTTGGGTATCATATCTCCCTTACTAGATTGTGAGCTCCATGAGAGATCATGCTTTATATAATCTTTTTATTTCCCCCATGGACACTAAGAAGGAAGGGGGCCATGAAAAGGTACATAATGAAGGCTAGTAAGGATCCAAGTTTGAATTTGCACTCAAGTCTTTCTTTCTCCACTCTCTCTAGCCACTGAATCACCTTCTGCAAGATAAGAAGTTAGTTCAATCAATAATTTCAGCACTGTCTATGGAGCACAATGCTAAGCACTGGAAAGGATACCCAAATGAATCTATGATCTCATCAATTCAAAAGTTCCTTCCAATGATGATTACAACACAGCCATGTCTTCCCATCTGGTGTGACTCTCATTCATATCCTCCCTAAAATTCTCCTCAAGCTATGCTTGAGACTTTCTCCACTTTTTCCTGACATAATAAAGGGTGCCAGTGGAATGCTCTGGCCTCTACTCCAACATTACTCTTACTATATGAGTAGCCCATCAACTCTTGCTGATAGGTAATTTTTTGATAATCTATTTTATTCCTGTTCTTCAGAATTCCTCAAAGACATTTTGCTTGCCTTCATTATGTACCTTTTCATTGCCCCCTTCCTTCTTAATGTCCATGGGGGAAATAAAAAGATTATATAAAGCGTGATCTCTCATGGAGCTCACAATCTAGTAAGGGAGATATGATACCCAAAGACAAATAATAAAAATGGTTCATGAAAAGTTCATAAGAGAGGGATGAAGCAATGGTTAATATGAATTAGAAGAAGGTGAATCATTCTTAACTGGAAGAACAGAGACTTCCTTGAATAGATAGGATTTCATAAAGTCCCAGAATCACAAGTTTTGAGAGTTAAAAGGGGGGGGAGGGTAGCAGCTACATAGTCCAGCCTTCTCTCTCTAATATATTTGAAAAATAGTCATCCATCCTGTGCTTTAAGGCTTCTAAGGAAGGAAAATCACTTCTCAAAGTAGTCCATTTTACTATCTGGCAGCTATAATTCTATATGGAAGTTTCATCTGAGTTCAATCCAAAATTGACCTCTTTGAAACTTCTCCTGATTATTCCTCCTGGGATTACATAAAATAAATATTTTGCTTCCTTCATATGACAACCTTTTAGGTACTTCCAAGACAGCTATCATGTTTTTCTGAGTCTTCTCCGGACTAAACATGCTCAGTTACTTCCTGGTTTTCACATTTCATGGAACCAGACTCCTTCACCATATTGGCTGCTCTCTTTGGACACTCTCCAAATTATTAATGTCCCTCTTAAATCAAAAATTTTGGATACTGTCCAGATTATTAATGTTTTTCTGAAGTCAGAAGTGAACACAGTGCACTTGATAAGATCTGATGAGGGCAGAATATGCTGGGACTATCACTGTTCATGATTACATTATTATTTTTTTTTTTGGCTACCATTTCACTTTATTGATTCATATTGACCATAAGTATTTTTTCCCCAAAAAATATCTGCTATTTAACCATTCCTTCACATCTTGGTCTTGTGAAACTGAATTTTCTTTCAAGTATAGGATTTTATATTTATCCCTATTGAATTTTATCTTCTTGGAGTCAGCACTAGCTTTCATATACCTTTTATATCCCAATTCCATCCTTCAATAAATTTTAGCTATTCTAGCTTTGTATCATCTACAAATTTTGTAATCATGCAATCTATGTCTTCATCTATGTTGTTAATCAAGTAAAACAACAGAAGGCCAAATACAGATCTCTGGAATATTCTCACAGAGATCTCCTCCTTGTTGATATAGAGTCACTTAATATAATCACTTAAATCTAGCCCCAATTGTATTAACATTTAATCCAAGTCTTTTCATCTGCTTTGTGAGAATGGTATGAGATTATTTACCAAATTTTGACTGTAGTATTAATCTCATTTATTAGTTTAGTAATCCTATCAAAAAAGGAAACCAGGTTAGTCAGGAATGATCCGTTCCTGATGAAATCATGCCTGATTTTCACAATCATTGCTCCTTTTTCTAGATGTTTTTCAACCATCTCTTTAATTATCTAGTATAGAATTTCTCTAGAATCAAAGTCAAATTCACTGTTCTCAGTTCGCAAATCTTACTTATCTCCCATTTTTGGAAATTGGGATAGCGCTGGCCCTTCTCCAATAATGCAGTATCTCTTCCATTTTCATTTTCAAACATCACCAATAATGGCCAAGCAATGACATTTTGTGGTTCTTTCAGTAGCAATGAGACACATTTACCTGGGCAAAGTAGCTTGAGTTCGTCAATGACAGCTGGGTTTTCTATTACTGTAGCTTCACTGATCTTAGATATTGGTTCTCTAGTGTTGATTTCTTTTCTGTCATTTCTAGCACAGAGGTTGTTCTCCTTGGCAGAGAGACCAGAAGCAAAATGAGCAGTGAACAGTTTTTCTGTTCTCTGGGTCAATGTATTATTCCCCCATTCACACCCCCACTTCCCAACAAGAACTCTATCCCTCTCTTCTTTCTCCCTATACAGATACAAACAAAGCAAAGTAAAACAAGTATTTGATGCCTGTATATAAGATGGTTCTGTGAGCTTCTCTTTATCCTCTGTTACTTGTAGTCTTCCATATAATTCTTAATTATTTTAAATATTATATTAAATATTTCCCAGTTACATGTAACATTTTTAACAATAATTTTTTTTTTAAATTGAGTTTCAAATTTTCTCAGAACTTCCCTCCCCCTTTCTTGAGAAAGCAAGCAATTTAATGTCAATTGTACATGTGAAATCATACAAAACATTTCCATATTAGCCATGCTGCAAAAGAAAAACACAAACAAAATAAAATAATAAAAACAGAGCAAAAACACACCTGTTTCAATCTGCATTCAGAGTTCATCAGTTTTCTCTCTGGAAGTGCATAGCATTTTTCATCATGGGTCCTTTGAAATTTCTTGGGTCATTGTTTGATCAGAGAAAGATAAGTCTTTTCACAATATTATCATCCTTATAATATATAAATTTATGTGCAATTCTGCTCACTTCACTTTGCATAAATTTATATAAATTTTCCTACGCTTTTCTGAAGTCATAATGTTTTCTTTTCATTTTTAGTAGCACAATAGTATTCCATCACAATCACATAATATTTCTTTTTTACATCTAAGTTGGTTGACTAAGATTCTAAAAGGTAGTAAGAGAAGAAGCAGCAAAATGGTGCAGAAAATAGAGTTTAGGATTTGAAATTAGGAAGATCTGGATTAGAATTCTACTACATATACTTACTTATACTGGCCAAGATATTGAATTTCTTTCAGCCTCAGTTTCCTTATTTGTAAAAAAAGAAAAAAAAAGAAAAAAAAAGGAATAATAATATCTTATATCATAAAGAATTGTTTTGAGGATCAAATAAGATAATATATGAAAAGCACCTTTAAAATCACAACATAAAGGCTAGATTTTATTACCAAGAGATTACTATGTTTATAGTCTAGAGAGTGCTGGACATAGAATCAGAAAGAGTGGAATTCAAATTCTATTTCAGCACTTTGGTACAAGTCAGGTGTTCCTTGTCTGTAAAAGAAAGATAATAATAGCACTTACTCTACTCTTGAGATTGTTGTGACAATCACAAGAGATAACATAGAAACAACACTCCAGGCCTAGGAAATAAAATAAGTAAGGACATAAAGGCCAGACTTGGATGGAACAACAGCGTGTGGTCCAGTTTGTCTGGAGTGTAGCATACAAGGAGGCACGTCTATAAAGAAATGAAACTGACTTTCTTGTAAGGTGTGTAAAATTAGCCTTGTTAATTTGTAGTCACACCTTATAAACCTAGAGTGAATGAATTATTATAACCTACAGCATGTAGGCTGGGTAAACAATGGTAAAAGTGTGTAATTTGATTTTTTAAAATAATAGAGCTCTCATATTGAGTCATTATAAGTCCCCAATCCAATTTCAGGTTAAATGAATATTTTTCTTACATCTGTTCCTATACTTCATCCAAATATTAACTTTTTTTCTTGATACCTTTCCAAGTAAAGAAATAATTTAAAAATCTAGGCCACTGAAAAATATTTTTACAAAGGGCATCCCTAAAAGTTCTCTCAGCATACTCTTTTGATCCCCCAATCCTATAAGAAGATGCTTGAGTAGCATCTACCTGTGATCCCAAGAGTTTCATGGCAAGAATAGAAATTATTGAATATGCAGAAAAGTCTTAAAATGAAGGAATTTCCTCTTTCTCATTTACCAAGTCCAGAATTCTTTTCATAAGGACAGATTCCTCTATGCTTAATCACCTCCCTTAACTGCTCTGATCTCATTGTCAGGCTGTTTCCAAGTCTGAAATTCTAAGATTTTTATTAAATATGAGTAAGATAACTTTGTGGTTAGTTCTTTGTGGATCTTCTACCAAAAAAAAAAAAAATCGCTGCCTAAATCCCTACATCTTTCACCATTTGGACTGATCTGCTTAGAGAGACCAATCGATTTCCTAATTACCCTGTGTAGAAAACAACAAGAAAGGGGGGGAAAATTAAAGAAAACAACAAAAAAATCAATTCCAAAGACAAATCAGAGGGATTAATTTAAAAATTTTCTCTGCTATTTTGGAATATCCATGTCACTGTTCCCCTCTATTAGTATCAACAATTGAAAGTTGACTGCTGTGTGATTGCTGACAGCTAAAGTGTCCATGTTGCCAAGGCACCTGTGGCCGGATGCCAAGCAACTAGCTTGTTAATTATCCTTTCCTTTGTCCTGGGCCCCCCCTGGTGGTGTCCAGTTTCATGGAGGGACAGCACAGGGAAGAGAGAGATAAGTCAACAAATGATCCGTCTGGTTTTCCTGGGGAGAAATAGACTTTTTTTTTTTTGCCTGTCATCATGCTTCAGATGGATTGTTCAAAGGACCTTTTTAGTGAAAGCCACAGAAAGAGTACTCAGAATACCTAGGTTATAATTCCAAGTTTGTTAGGTGACATGTTGTAGTTATTATTTAATCATTTCAGTTGTAGTCAACTTTTTGTCACCCCATTCAGGGTTTTCTTGATGAAGATACTGAAATTTCCTTCTCCAAACCATTTTACAGATGAGGAAACTGAGGAAAGCGGGGTTAAGTGACTTGTTCAGGGTCACACAGCTAGTAAGTGTTTGAGGTCAGATTTGAACTCAAGAATATGGGGGCTTCCTGATTCCACTACCTAGCTGTCCTTAAGTGACCTGCCCTTGGCTAAGCCCTTATAATCCTGTTTTCTTATTCAGAAAATGGGAATGATAATGCTATTACTTGAACTGTACAAATTTTATGTAGCTACATAAAGGTATGTATGAACTGCATAAAAGTATAAATTGTTATTATCCTTCTGATTAAAAAACATTCTAAACTGTTACCAATTGTTATCATTTTATGCCTGTTGTTTCCCTGCATCATAGACAAAGTTAGAAGGGACTTTAGAAATCATGTCACAGATTTGTAAACTGAGTCCCAGAGAATTAAGTGATTTATACAATGACACACAGATAGTAAAGAGAAAATACGGCTTTGAATAAGAAATAACTCTTTCCAGGAAGTGGGCTTTGGTCTTGATTTATACATTATTTATTTACTTCAGTTCTTTCTTCTTCTTCAGTCTGATGCAAATCTGAATAGAGATAACGCTCACTGATTTAGATCATGTGAGATAGCTCAAATTGGACAAGAATCTGACCCTCATCATCAAAGAGCTTTTGTCACAGTCTGGGACTTTTGTCAATAATTATCCAATATCTCATTTTGAGTATTCACTAATTGCATATCAAAACCCCTAAATTGGATCAGCTTTATTATGATAGAATTCCTAGGCTGAAAGATTTAGGACTGGAAGCTATCCCAGAGGTCTAAGATGATCAAACTTCCCCATTTTATAGAGGAGGAAACTGAGGCTGATAGACATTGTGACTTTTCCAGCATCACATACGTAACAAGGGGCAGAAGCAGAATTCAGATTCATATCCTCTGATGGCAAACTCTCTCTCTGTTGAAGAATACAAATTGTCCAAATTATGACATGTTGATGAGTTCTTTTTAAAAATTCATGTCAAAGTATAGTCTTTGACTTTGCATGACTTTCCTGGGACATAATGCAAATTTTAAAAATGCTACCAGACTGATAAATGACACCAGATTGCAATTTCCTTAGGTGTCAATATAGTAATAGCATTTCCTGAAGAATGAGGGGACTCATTGAGGTTTGACTATGCTACACACCAGGGTCTCCCTATATTCTGTAATAGAGAGTATCCCCTATGGACTCTGCTCAGTGTACCAAGCAGTAAAGGGGTGGTGAATATCCATGGTCTACCAACCATTGGCTGGCCTCTAGTTCGGACATTGCCATGAAGAACTCCTATCAAAACTCGGTTGGTTTCCTTGGTCCCAGGGAACCCAGTTTCCCACAAACTGTGGAAAAGTCTTAAGACAACTCAACTTCGGCACTTCCTACACAAATGACTCCCACAACAGTGACAATCACATCCGGCATTAATTGATTCTAGCCAGTTCCAAATTTCTTAGAAAGTAGGAATGTGTGCCTCTGGGAGCCAAGAGAGGTCAATATAAAATCTTAAAAACTCAAATGAATCCATGATCTCACTGACTTGAATATCCCTTCTAAACACTGAGATCCCAGTTTATCCATCCTTGCTTGTGTTGTGTGATTCTTGTCCAGTGCAATCCCATAATTTTGTTATAAGAGGTCCATACAATGTACTATTTTCCTTGTTTTCTCCTAATATCAGTATAAAACCAATCTTCTGAAATAATAGCTTATGATGGCACTGTATATTATAAATCTCAAAGCATTCTTCTTTCATATATATAATATGTGTGTATATACACACTTATTATATGTGTGTGTGTGTGTGTTTGTATACCCTATATCTACTATGCATATAGTATATATTTATATAAGGATATGTATATACCCTTACATCTATCTATATATAGATAGATATAAGGGCATATAAGGCTATAAGGGTAGTTAGCATTAGTATTATTATTATTCCCATTTCACAGATTAGCAAACTGAGACTCAGTTTGCACAGCTAGCAGGTGTCAGATTTACAACTTGCACCCAGTTCTCCTCCTCACTTCAGATCCTGCAATCTTTACATTCTCACTCTCCTTCCACTGTAGAATGATATAGACAGACAGACAGATGGATAAATAGATAAATACTACTGATCTTTATAGATAGAGATATAAAGTATATACATATAGAGACAGAGATAGTATATAGAGATATAGTATATATAGAGATTGATAGAAAGCAATAGTATACATAGAGAGAGGTAGATATACATATAGATACAAATCTCTAGAGATACATAGTATAAACATAGAGACATAAATAGTATATATACAGATAGAAATAGATATAGAGAAAAAGAGATAAAGATCAATAGAGATAGTATATGGAGAAAGAGAGAGAGAGATACAGATCTACATATATATGTAGATCTACAGATAGAAGTATATATAGCATATATGTGTAGAGACAGAGATAGTACATATATATATACATATATGCATAGTCTATATAGAGGAGAGATTGATAGAAATAGACAGATAATAGATATAGATATAAATATACATAATAGATACAAATCTATATAGAAATATGTAGTATATACATTTAGAGACAGAGATAGCATATATATAAATAGAGATAGATATATAGTGTGTATGTATATATATATAGATAGAAATCAATAGATAGTATATGAAGACAGAGATAGATATAGATACAGATCTATGTAGATGTAGATCTACAGATAGAGATATATAGTATATATATATATATAGAGAGAGAAACAGAGATAGTATATAAATATAGATACTATAGATATAGATAAAGAGATATAGTAAAAAAGAGATATAGATACATATAGACATAGATATATATAGTATATACATACAAAGACATAGTATATATACAGATAAATAGAAATATTATATATAGAGATTTCAATAGAAATAGATATACATATAGATACAGATCTATATGAATAGATATATAAAGTATATACATATAGAAACATAGTACATATAGAGGTAGAGATAGTATATATAAATAAAGAGATCCATAGAGATAGTATATAGAGAGATTGATGGATAGATAGATTTTTTTTTAAACATGCCATCCAAGCAGCTATCTTTGCAGAATTGAATTACCTCCCTCCCCCACAAAGTAGGTCAGACTTCAGGCATTCATTCTCTTTTAACCAATGATTGGTTTTAAGTGATTATTTCACTTACAACCTCCCAGATTTTAGGAAAGTTTCAATCTCATCCCTAAGAACTGGGGCCCCATCCTGGAGGGAGCTGGAGGGTGTTCGAAATCCTCCCTTAGAACTTGGTCTTTGAAGTGGATTCTGCCTGGAATCCTGCTCTGAGCTTTCCATTAATACATCTGTAAATTGATTGGGGCAGTTTGTCTGAACAGGCAGAAAAGCACCGCTTTAGGTACCCGATCTGTCTATTCCCCGAGTGGGGGCTCTGTCTTTCCGTTGCCTTATAGTCTGTTTAGTGTTGATTGCCAGATGGGCTCTGGGAGGCACTTAAAGGTTAGCAGTCCATGTGAGGCAAGTGCTTAGTGGGAAGACTATTCTCAACCCAGGGGATCTTCTCACAGATACCACATTTCCATGGGGGCGGGGAGGGTAACTGACACTCTCGGAAGCATCATGGCCAACTAAGGCCATTAAAAAGAAGCTAGATATTAATTTCTTCAGTTGCTGTTAACAGATAATATGACACACATCAGAAGCACTGACACTGGCAAAGCTCATTTTATATTTCCCAGGGAATGTGTAGTGTTTGAGTTAAAAGAATTAATAACTATGGCTAATTAATCACCTGACACTGAGGATCACAGAATTCTAGGAACATGGATTTCAACCCAAAAAAGGCCTCTCAGTCTAAGCCCTTCGTGTTGCAGATGAGGCCCACCCAGCTTATCTACCTTTCTTGGTAAGATGCAAGTTGCTAGATAGCATGAATTGTTTATTTTTTGTGTTTGTATTCTCAGGAACTTGGAGTTTCTTTTATTTAAAAGGTACCCAATAAATGTCTGTTGAGTTGAATTGTCTGAGGTAGGGGCAACTAGGAGGCACAGGGGAATAGACACACCAGATCTGGAATCAGAAAGGCCTGAGTTCAAATCCAGATTCAGACATTTAATAAGTGTGTGGCTCTGGCCAAGTCACTTGCCTCAGTTTTCTCATCTGTAAAGTGAGCTCCAGTACTTTTGGCAAGAAAATCCCAAATGGGGTCATGAAGAATTGGAAACAACAACAATATAGATAGAGATAAAGAAATAAATAAATAGGGTTTTGCTTTTGTTTTTGTTTTTGTTTTTTAACACACCACCAAAGCAGCTTCCTTTGCAAAACTGAATATCTCCCTTTCCCACAAAGTGGGATTTGAATCCTGGTCCTCCAAATCCAGTATTGATTCCTCCATCTATGTGTATTATAAAGGTTCTTAAATAGTTCATGGCATTTTTTTTTATTTAAAAGATTTATTTAAATACCTTTTAGGTTTGTGGTTACAAAGTTATATCTCTACAAAAAGACCTACAGAGAAGTAAAATAAAATAGCTAGTCCTTGAAGTGAGTGTTGTTATTGATCTGCTAACCTCATAGAATTTACCCTCATAGATTGCTGAAAATAGATAGAACAGAATCCTTATGAACTTTACCATAGAATGGACTTCATGATAAATTTGATAAAATCGCTACTTGCTTGGATTTTGTTTCATTGCTCTCTAATTTAGAATTGAACAATTTTTAACTTTTAAACTTGTTTCTAAACTTTAGTGCCTACAAGGTAAAGTGTAAACGTCTTATCTTGGCATTTGAATCTATTTGTTCCAACCTACCTTTTTAATCTCATGTCATCACTATATGAACACTTCTTTCTTGCCAGACTGGTCAGCTTAATATCCTTCAAACATCCCTTGTGTGTAGCAGACCCTCTGTTTTGACAAAGGATGTTTACTCTGCCTCGGTCTCCTTACTCATTTTTCTCCGTTTATCTAAAACTCTAGGCTCTCCACTGCAAGTCCCACTTCTAGGAAGTCTTCCATGACTGCAGTCCTTTCTTAGAATCTTTCCTTTGCAGGGAGAGAACAGCACATAGGTGTGAGATCCACCCCTCAAATGCATTATTGGTCAGAGTGGATATGGGAGAAGGAAGAACAGTATGTATTAAAACAAGGATGGGATGTGAATGTAAAATTGTAGCTACTATGGAACTCAATGGTGTTGAACCATCAAGAGTAAGGACTTTGCTTCTAGAATGAATGGGAAAGTGGCCAAAAAAAAAATACTTTCTGCTAATACTTTGTAGTTTGGGACTATTTTGCTTTTGTCTTTTTATGTGTCTAATAGTTAAGACAGTTGCTGACATAAGTGCTTAATAAATGCTTGTTAATTGATTGATTAACAATCACCTCTTTTGTTTTGTACAGTTTTGATTAATGCAGCCTTGGATGAATTAGCTTTTTTTTTTTTTTTTTTTTTTTTTTTTTGGCCACCATGTCACAGTCTTATTCCTTTTGCTTATTTTGGTGGTGACATTGATGATGGCAATGATGAATGATCATCATCCATAAATCAATGATAGGAGTGGAATTAGAAACAAAGTGTGTGTTTCTATTCAATACTATGTTTTTTTTCTTTCTTTTTTACCATTTTACTAACTATAGCTAAACCACATTGCTACCCTTTTTTATGATTACTTTTCTCCAGGCGAGTTGGACTCCAGCGATTGAAAGATTGCTGAAAATAGATAGAACAGAATCCTTATGAAAGGAACAGCAGACCATTCATTCTTCTGGCCCCTGGACCCCCTAAGCAACTGACATCAAAGTGATAGTAGTATTAATAATACTAATGCTAGCTAATAATATTAATTGACATTATTGCCAATTATACCAATACCAATTAGCATTTATATAGTGTTTTAAGATTTCTAAAACATCTTATCTATGTTATCTCATTTTATCTTAACAATAAAGCTATAAGATTAGAGAGACTGCAATATATAATCTTGTCATGTATTGTTTATAACTTCCCATAAGAAGAGATTTCTCAGGAAGTTTGGGAAACGGCTGTTGCTTATAGCAAGGGATCTTAGGAGTTGGTACCAGAGATACATTACCAGCCTATCTTTCATCTTCTTCTCTCTCCTTCATTTCTCTCCATCCTGATAGCTTTCATCTGGTACTGGCTGGGCTGGGTCTGAGGCAAACCCTGAAATCATAGAACCTGAATTATTTCCTCCATCTCCTTCTCAATAAGCAAATCTGAGTTTCTGCTGTGCCCCTGCACTATTCATGTATGCTAAATATTCTTGGTAATGTATCTTATTAATGAGCAGAACAATTGCATTTGCTCTGGGTATTTCAGGATTAGTGAGTTTTGACCTGACTTAAAGTGACATAAAATAAGTTACTTCTAACCCTTGGCTTTCCCTTAAAGCAAATTCCCCTTCCCCCCCAGGAATGGGGAAGAAAGACGAATTTAGCAAGGAGGGAGGGCCTAGATGGTAACCGCCTAGATTGCCTTTTCTCCCCGATTTTGATTGGATCTAGTAACAGAATTTGTTTTTTCCCTCTTTCTTTGACTAGGTCTGGCAGCAGAAGTGTGAGCATTCTCTAGGGAGAGCCAACTTGGGTGAGATTTCTGGCCCAACAACTCATGGGACTGGGGCACAGATCAGCCAAATAGGCCTTGGATAAATGGCTGCTTTTTTGAATATTGCTTCGAAACCCTCATCCCTAGCAGCTCTTGGCACTTAGGTATTGTTGCTGGCCTGTTCACTCTATGAACCCAGGATTGCTGTAAAGTAAAGTGTGCCCACTGCCTAATAGACAATAAATATGACAAACAATGAAAATTAAAATGATATGTAAATCTCCCATAATTAGGCACATAAGGAACAGCAGCCAGTACAAGGTATAACAGCATCCTGACTGGAGAATGTCGCTCAATATTATTTCTGACAATACAAAATCAATTTACATTTAATACATTTTTAAATAACCAACCCACCACATGCTATTTGGTATTACTAATGAAAGCTGAAATTGAATCTTAATATGGTTCATGCAAGTATTCAGTAGAGGTTTATTATTTCTAAAAATGCTTTGTGTAATCACAGCACTTTGTCATTAAAATTGCCAGGTTTTGTGATACAAATATATTAGATTCATAATTAAAATGCTGTTGTCTGCTCATGCTGCCACAGCTTTTTTTTCCCATATATATATTTTTTTACCTTATACCCTTTCAGGGATGACTGAACCCCTCTTTTTAGTCAAGCTAACTTCCTACACAGAGTTTATTTATTAAAATGGGAAATCCAGAGGAGAATAAGGCATTATAAGGCTGAGGACTAATAACATATAAGGTCAGCCAAGGGGAGGAAGACAGCCACTTGACAAAAATGGGATATTCCATCCCTGGACTAGCCATCTCTTCTCACACTCCTGAAGGAGTGTCAATACATAACTGTTCCTCAAACACTGTATGGTCTTGGCGACAGATCAGGAAGCAGGTTGTGGTCAAAGTAATCATAGCAAAAATGTAAAGAAATAATCCAAGTTAAAAAATAAAGGTGGGTAAGGCTCCCAATGTGGTCAGAATGGCTTATCCCATGCTTCAGCTGGCTTAGGGGGAATGAGGGACTATATTCCACACCTGCTGCCAGCAGAGCATTAAAACAGAAGTGGATTTCCAGTCCTTAGCAATAACCAGCCATGCTACATGCAATAAAACAGAGATTAAAGGCCAGAATAGGGATTTGGAGCGATGCCGGCTCACAATGGAAATTCCTCCTCTATGGTATACTTGTACTTTCCTCAGTAAGTGATCCCACCATGCAAAAGGGTCAGTGAACAAGAAGACCCTGAAAAATCAATGGATATTTTGACCATAAAATGAGCATTGGCCCAAGTATCCAGGGTTCTAGAAATGTTCATCAAATAGTATTTTTCATAATCAGGGTAAACACCATGGGGGGGAAAATACCTTCAAATCAACTTTTTAAGACAAATTTGATTGTAGGGAGTGGGACAGAGATAGAAGCCAAGAGATACCAGTCGTTATAGAGAGAGAACCTAAGAGACAGGGGGAAGATGAAGGAGCTCACCAATAACACAGCACCTAGGAAGAAGAAATCAGGGCTATTTGGAAGTTTCCTACTTTAACCATTTATTCTTGTTAAACTAAGGCTAAATTCAGTTGTTTAATATATTGCTGCTGAATATATTTTAAGTATTGTCAAGTTCCCTAGATTTTCATGCCCTAGGGCAGAATCTTGGTTGTCCCACCCTAAATTTGGATCTGGATACCAGACCTTTGACTTAATGAAATTCAGGCAATGGGTTTTAAAGAAACCTACCCCACTTAAACCACTTTCGAGTCTGGCTTGTGTCTTTTTGATTGGATTTCACTGTGTTTTTTAAAGTTGCAGTGACATTGGAAAATTTTCTGGCTTCATAACAGAACTTAGATGAAGAGGGGCCATGCAAAATTGAACAAGAAGTTGCTGAAAATTCTGTAGATGAGATGATTTTTGAAGAGGAAATCACCAGGACATAAAACTGGGTAACAAAATGGCTGCTTTCTTGGTGTTTACTGAGACAATTTCAGAAAAGAAATGGTCTTGTAGTAGTGAAAGGAAAAAGAATGAATCAATCATTTATTCATATTTATTGTGTGTTTATCACTTTGCACCTAGCACAGAAAAAGCAGAACCTCTGCTTCTGGGAATTTTAATATCATATGTTCAGATAGAAACTTAAATCAAGGTGAAGGCTTAACAATTCTCCAATGACCCCATTCTATTTAGTTTTGGGACTCCCTTTGTTACTTTTGTCAGTTTCCATGTCCCCTCCCAGACCAGAAATACTCTATAAAGATTTTCTCAAAGTGCATTGATTTTGTATTTTTATTCTGTTAAAATGGCCTTTATAGGTCTGGAAGTGATGTTCATTTCTGTCCTATAGTGTAAGTACCCCAGGCCAGTGCCTATTTCCTCTAACTCTTTTTGTATGATGCAGCATCATATGAAATCAGGCTTTTAACACTCATTTTAGAATGGTGGTGATTATAAAAAAGAGGCAATTCTTCTTCTGGACACTAAATAGCTGTGGAATCCTAGGCAAGTCAACCTTTCTGAGCCTCAGTTTTGGCATTTGAAAGATGCAGATGACTTGGTACTATCTGATAAAGCTGTAAAAATGAAATGAGATAATGCATGGAAAGTACTTTTTAAAAACTTTTAGTTTTATGTAAATGTGTTATCATTATTGTTATTATCACTGTCATCATTATTACAACTTTCCTTAACAAATGTCAAAATATAAAATAAAAAGATTTTAGTGTTTTGATTAGTTTTAATATATTGGGAGTTCATTATGGTTTTTTGCCTAATATTGACATATGTACCTTTGATTACAAGGGTCCATGAGATCTACCTAATCAGTTTTTAAATTAGCCTACATTATAATCCAATTTGATTATTTCACATGGCCAAAATAATGAAATAGTCATTGGTATTCAGTTTTCTAAAAGGATTCTTTTACTGTCATCTATTCTATTCTAGAAAATATTCTGTTTTAGATCCCACAAAATCTCTCCATTACCTTTTAGATTGAGTTCAGATTCCTCATCCTCATATTCAAGGCCCTCCATAGTCTTAATTTCCTTCATTCCCTTCATTCAGCAAAACCATTCAAACAGCAAAATTTGCTGTTCTTCATATGAGCTACATGCCCTAGCCATTCAGGAATCCTTACCGTTGCCTATAAATGTTATACTTGGTTCTGCCTCCAGCTTGTCCATGTACCCCCCTGTCTCTCCAGAATTTACCCATTTTTTGAAGCCCAGTTCAGATCTCACATTCTCAATGATGTCTTCCCTGATCATAGTAGTACGATGGGCTATGCTCCCCTTATCTATCTGACCTTCTTCCCTAGGTCACTCTCTATTCCCTATTTTGACCTGATCATGTGCTGCTGTTTTGACAACTAGATTATAAATGGCTCTTTGCAGGTTGGAACAGTGTTGTAGATTTCTTTTGAAGTCTCTATTCTTTATATTTCCCCTGGTATTTAGCATAGTTGAATGCACATCTGGTCTCATAAATTTAATTGTTTTAATAACTGAGCTGAGAGGAAGTATGACTTAATGGATAAAATCTTGACCTGAGACCCAGGACTTGCCTCTGATATACACTGCTTGTATGAGCCTCTGCAAGTCACTGAAACCCTCAGTGCCCTAGATAACTCTGATGCTATAATTTTTTTTTCTGAAAATTTTTACATTTTATTTTTTCTTAGCACATATAAAAATGATTTTTAATATATTTTTAAAAATTTTAGTTCTAAGACTATAATTTTTACAGCAATTGATTAAAGGGAATTTTGGCCCTTGGAATCTTGTTTAATAATCCATGAAAATTTCCTGACTTTTACCTATTCTATGTGATAACTAGCTGATCAAATCTCTCATACCCACTCTAGACTTTTTCTTCTTAGATACTAAATAAGGATTTTGATTCAGGAATTTAATGCATTACAGTTTATATATATATATACATATATGTATATATATACATTACAATTATATCAACACATTAATTGTTAATATATAATATTAATATTATATATTTAGTGCTTTCATACAATTGCTCCAATCTATTTTTCTGGTTTCTTCACAAACTATTCTCTTTCACATAATTTCCAGCTAAATTGAATTCTTCTTCTTTCTTCTTTATCCTTTTTTTTCTTTGAGGTAATTGGAGTTAAGTGACTGGCCTACATCACACAACTAGGCAGTGTTTGAAGTCACATTTGAATTCAGATCCTCCTGATTTCAAGGCCTAAGTTCCAGCTGCCCCTAAAATTAGTCTACTCTTTATCATTTATTCTCATTCTGCCCTCTCTTTATTCTGATTTTTACCCAAACTAAGTAATCTGCTGATGTCCTTCTCTTCCTTCATTTCAACATGAAACCTTTCTTTCCCCATCCTTTATCCCCCCGACTCCAGATAGTGCTCTTCACATTTCTCATAGCATTTTATTCTGATTTCTTCTTTTCACTTATTTTATTCTCCCTTATATAATAATTATTTTTGCATTTGTCTTTTCCCCAATTAGATTGTAAACTCCTTGAAAACAGGTCGTTGAGTCATACTTACTTTTGTATCCCTTGCACATAACCTTGTTGAATTGTTTTTTAATTGACTCATGACCTCATTTGTTTTTTGTTGGTTGTAGGTTTTTTTGTTGCTTTTGTTGACACCTGGAGTTGTTTCCCATTTCTTTCTCCAATTTATTTTACAGATGAGGAACTGAGGTTTGCCTAGCATCTCACAGCTAGTAAGTTTCTGGGGCCCGATTTGAAGTCTGGAAAATAATTCTTCCTGATTCCAAGAGCAGTGCTCTTTTCATGGTACCACCTAGCTGCCTCATAACAGGAAATGAATTTTATTTAATAAGATTGAATTCTTCTTCTTATAATCTGTGTACTTGTGTTAGCTCCTGCCTGCCCCCCTACATGATAAGATTAGACTAAATTAAAAGTCCTTCAAGATCAAGAATACTGTTATTTAATTTTTGTTTCTCCAGACCATGCTTAGCACAACATCCATTTTCCAGAATGACAGTACTCTCTGGAGTCGGGAATTATTCTCTTTCAAAGTCACTGAAATACCATTTTTTAAATCTTTGTTACTACTGTTAGCATAAGGATGAAATGCAGAGAATTATGATATAGAATCTTGGGTTCAGAACTTGGATATAGAGGCAGCTAGATTATGCAGCAGATAGAATATTGGCTTTGGAGTCTCTAGTTCAAATCTTATCATAAACACTTATTGCAGGGATCTGGACAAGTAAGGTACTTAACCTTTCTCAGCATCTCATCTGTAAAATGGGGATAATGATATGCTTAGCTTACCGGATTATTGTCAACATGAAATGAGATAATATAAAGTGCCATGCAAACTTTAAAGTATAATATGTATATGAGCCAGCAGCTACAGTATCATCATTGTTATTATTATTTCCTGGGTCCATTAGAATGTAAATTCAAAGAGAGCACACATAGCATCTCAGCATGTGTACTGAGTGAAATGAATATATATGCAATCAATCAATGAAATTAACATGAGCTAAGCCTTACATATAGTCTGGAAACCCAAGACAGGATATTGTATTTCTCTCTTTTTAGGAATAAAAGGGATTGTGTGAACATAATTGCCTTTGCATTTGTCAGCATTCCTACCTGAAGTAATAAAAACTGGAGAACAGAAGCAGTCTCATAAAAGACAGCCTGTTAGAGCGAGTGAGATATATTAAAATCTATGCCAGCACAGCCTTTCTGTCACTTTAAAAATGTTTTTAATCCCTGATGCCAAATAGGATGCTAGATGCTCCTTCCAGCCAGCACCAAGTGTCGGGAAAACATTAAAAAATTCCATGTCGACTCAGTCAAAATAAACATCTCATTACTCTCATAATTAAGAAGTATCTCTGACTATCTGCACAAAATCCCAGGTATTCTAAATTCTAAGCAGTTTGCAGGAACGTTTCATAGAACTTCCAACAAGATGTTGAGCTCAGCCCAGACACGCAGCGATTGAGAAGGGAAGTAAGATGGACACATGAGTTAATTTAATAGAAGTCCTGAAGATGCTTGGCAAATGGAATGCGCTCCAATCCAGATGTGCAGCTTCGTCCCTCCTGTCAATGCTGAGGAATTAAAATATGGTAATTTTCTTGGGTCTTTGGAAAGAAAGTCCCCAAAGCATGAGCTGCCAACCTTATTGCAAATCAGCTTCTGTAATAATGGAAAGGCAAAAATCTGAAACAAAAAGCCAGTGAAAGTTACTGCTTTCTTTAGGCAAACACAGTTTATTTTTTGTAAAGCTTTTTTAAAATATTTATTCTTTTACTTTATCCTCACAGTGATGTTACAGGCTATCAAAGATATTTGTCATTATTCCTCATTTTACAGAGGAGAAAAATCAAAATACAGAAAGTTTAAGAGATGTTCTGAATTTACTCAACACATTCACAGTAGATGCAGAATAAGAACCCAGGAGCTCATAGTGCAATGCAATTAATAATTATAATAATAGGCCCTTCACAGGAGCATCCACATAAACTCAAAAACAAAAAAAGATCATAAAAATGGCCAAATAGTGTAGATTTACTTGCAGAAACAGAGAGGTTTATGATTGTAATTTGAAGATCAGATCATTGTCACCAGGCAGTTTTAAAAAAAGTCATCTTTAAGATCCTGGATTTATTGTGCGTTGAAGACTTTACAATGAAGTGATTAAAAGTTTGTAATGTATCATTGCAGGTCTCAAAAATTTAGCCTCTGTTGAATACCCAGAAAGCATGATCAGGTTGCTAATTATATACTACAAACTTATTATCTTTTATAAACTAAATGATTACAAATGCAAATCTCCAAATGTCCTTGAGAATTTAACAAACTCTCCTGGAAATTGAATATCATTACAGACAAAACAATTGCCCACATTTGCATGGACATAACATTCAAATATAAGATCAGTTTGTTTGGATCAAAATATCAAATAAGGAGAAAGGTAGATGGGAACAATACTATAAAGAGCTCCAAAAGCTAAACACAAGATTTTTTTGTTTGGTCCTAGAAACAATAGGGAGCTACTGAAGTTTATTGAGTTAAAGAACGAGCATCTTAATTTTTTAAAATTTTTATTTATTCTATTTTTAATTTGTGGGATAAAACAAATATTTCCATAACATAATATAATAAAAAAGATTGCATATGAAACTGCAAATCTATTAGCCACAACATGCTGTTTCTTTTAAAGTTACCATGTAAATTTCTTTTCCTCCTCTTTCTTTTCTTTCTTCTCTACCCCCATGTTCCCCTGTGCTAGAGATAGTTAGCATTAGCTTGCCTTAAGGAAAATCATTTTGGTAAAATTATGTAGGATGAATTGAAGGGTATAGAATCTTGAGGCAAAGAGACCAATAAAGACACTGTTTCCGTCATCTAAGCAAGAAATGATGAGGTCCTAACTGTGTGAGAGGAGGACTCCAGTGTGAAAGATGTGAACTTAGAAATGGCAAGATTGACAACTGATTGAGAGAGATGAAGAAAAGTGAAAGGGGTCCTAAACTAGGAGAGTAAAAGGATGGTAGTGTCTCTGATAAAAATAGGGAAATGTAGAAGTGGAGAGAGTTTTAGGGGGAAAGAAAATGAGTTCTGTTTTAGATGTGTTCAAATTAAGGTACATAGGGAACATCCAGTTTGAAACCTCCAATAAGCAAATGGTGATGTGGGCTTGAAGTACTTGGCAAAGATTGGGATTGGAGAGAGATCTGGAGTCATCTCCATAGAGATGCTAATTAAACCTAAAGAAGAGGATGAAATTATCAAGTGCCCATAGAGAGAGAGAGAAAAAAAACAAAAGAGGGTCCAGGACAGAATTTGCAGAACATCTATAGCTCAGGAGTCTGGTATGGATGATGAACTAGCAAATAAATGCTGAAATCTATTTATTGATTTATTTTTAAAGTCAGAAAAACCTGAGCTCAAGAGACATTTATATAGTAACTTAAAGTTTGCTATTTTTTTTACATTTATTTCATTTCTGTACTTTGCATTGTGCTGTTAATTCCTAATTGTATATAATTTTCTGTATGTATAAATATAAAAATTGATTGTGTATAAATATAATTTTCTAAGAGCTATTTATATACTACTTCAGAGCAACACGATTTCTGCGTCAGGTTGATATAAATTCATGTGTGCCTGGACCAAGAAAGAAAACATGGACATTAAACTATTGTAGTATTCTTGGGGGAAGACCAAACAATTGCAAATTTCTGATTTAGCAGCTTTGTGGTATTTCCTGTTTCTTTAGTGTGCATGTCATAAATATGAAATCATACAAAAGATTCTGAGGGAATTCATTTTCATCCCTTATCTTTAAAATCATTCAGTTTTGATCTTATCATCAAAAGTCACTGTAGAGATGGCTTAGGTAAAAGTTGCCTGAAGACAGGGGGAGGTGGGGGGAAGGAGGCTGGACTGCCTTCTGGCAGTCCCTTGAAGGAGTGTGTGCTTTTTAAATTGTATTTTAAGATGCTATAAAAATGCTATGGGCCTCAATGGAAAAGAGTCTCCACATGTAGGAAGTTAGGGCTGAGCTCCATTTCTTGCTAGTGATCAGTTACATATGTTGAAAAGGGGCATAAAAGGAGTAAAACAGATGTTGACTGGCAACTCGCCATCTTGATAAGGAGATCTTGTCAATCAACGACTGGCCATCTTATTAGAGACCTATAAAGAGTTAACATATTGCCCAATTTACACTGTGTCTAGCTCAAGCTGGCTTCCCTTTCTGGGCTGTTCCCAAAAGTGTCAGCCCCCTTTTCCCAATCTTATTGGATGATTTACGGCAGTGGCAATAATAGGAAAATAAAGGGATATCAACCAGGGTGAATTAGAGTGGGGATTCTGTGTACCCTGAGACCCCTGTGGTAGATGCAAAGATCTGGCAGGAATGGCAAAAATGATGATGAAGATGGTGGTTGATATCTATTTGTTGATTTATTTTTTGATAGCATATTGTCCTTGGAGAATTATAAAGTTTATTTATTTATTATAGCCTCAACCCCAGATTCTCATAAGAGGAGATGGCAGAAACAGAGTCATCTGGTGCGGTAGGAAGGGATCACCCCTCGGAGGGGGTCTCACTTTGATGTTCAGATCTGGCTGCTGAGAAAACGGCTGCCACCTTTGGTTCCACAACCACTTAATGTGGTGAAGAGTTGCCGTGGCAACAAGATTGCTGCACCGGGTTGACATAAATCCATGCTTGCCTGTACTGAAAAGAAGAAATTGGACATTCGAGAGACACAGGAAGACTTGTAGAGTTAGTTTTTCACACAAAATCTGGATATTACCTACACACTCTAATTTTATTGTTTTTTAGGTGAAAAAACAGGAGACACAAAGGAAATTTTCAGTCTGTTCCTTGAGCTTATTTATAAACCATTTTTAAAAATAGAATGGTTTGATTTTATGTAAAAACCTCTAACTATAGATTTTATTAATATTTTAAAATAACATATTCAAATATATATTAAATATATGTTCAATACATATTATTTATATAAATATATATTCAAATATAAATATATATTTTTAAATATGAAAGTATATTGCCTAGTTTCTAATTACAATTGTTCTTCATGATGAAAATTTAGCTTTCAACCTATGAGTTTTATGAGTCATGAGTCCATTGCCTACTTTGCAAGATTATGAGTTTATGTGACAGAAAATCTTGCATTGAGTAGAAACAGATCTACAATTAGAAGGATGATGGGTAATTTCAGATTTTTCCTCAAAACCAAGAATTTCAAACCAACTGCTTGTCTCTTGACCACAAAAAGTATTTACTTTGTATTCCACATATCATATTAAGTTCTGGACAACATTCTACAGTCTCAGGGTTAGACTATCGGCTCTGCATCTAAGGAAATTAGAATTTTGGTAGGGAAATAGAGTAATAATCAAATTCTACTTCCCACATTACCAGTGATTGATTGTTAGTTACATATGCACTCAGGAAAAAAAAAAAAAACAATTCAACATACTTCCAGTTAGTAGGACCTTAAAAAAGCTGAGATGAAAGGGTCACCCCTAATCTGTAATAAGGCATCAGGGGAGGAGGCATATATCCATCAGAAGGTAAGTATGAATTGAAAGGGTTTTTTCTTTTTAAATTCTAAATTTTAGTTTTCCCTCAATTACATGTAAAAACTATTTTTCATATTCATTTAAATATTTTTTGAGCTCCAAATTCTGTCCTTCCTTTCCTTCCCTCCACATACCTGCATTGAGAAGGCAAGCAATCTGTTATAGGTTATGCATGTGTAGTCATTCAAAACATATTTCCATGTTACTTGTGTTGTAAAATTTTAAAAAATCACCACCAAGCCAAAAAAAAAACCCTAAGAAAAATAAAGAAAAAGTATGCTTTGATCTGTATTCAGATTCCACAACTTCTTTCTCTGGAGATAGATAGCATTTTTCATCATATGTCCTTCAGAAGTGTTTTGGATTATTGTATTGCTGAGAATACCTAAGTCATTTACAGGTGACCATCATATAATATTGCTGTACTGTATACAATTGTTCTCTTGGTTTGGTTCATCAATCTCATGTTGCATCCATTCGTGTAAGTCTTTCCAGGTTTTTCTGAAAGCATCATGCTTCTCACTTCTTATAGCACAATAATATTCCATCACAATCATATATAACAACCTGTTAAGGCATTTCCCAGTTGATGGACATCCCTGAGGGCATTTCTTACACTGAATCACAAACCTCATTGCTAGAAAGCTAAACATCTCATAGGATGATAGATTTAGAAGTGGGAAGGACCTTAAAGGCTATCTAACCTAAATTTGGCACTCTACAGATGAGGACATGAGGTCCACAGAAAGGAAGGGATATATCTGAGGTAATACAGGCAAGATTTGAATCCAGTTCTTCTGCTTTCAAAGTCAGCACTTATTCCACTAAATCATACTGACTGCTACAACTTTGACCAACATGTTTTGAGAGTCCTAAAGAAACGACCAACGGCAAGGGCATTGTAATATAAGGGAAGGAGCTCTGAACCAGGAGTTAGATCCTAGTCTTTCCTTGTCATTAACTAGTTATGTTGGTGGGAGTAAATTATTTAAACTTTCTGGTACTAGTCTCCTCAAAGAGGAGGATTGAAAACTGTTGTAAAACATTGGAGTATATTGTATATTGTCCATTCTTTTCTTCTAACACTATTTGAAAATTTCAATATCATTCCAGTTAGACTGAAGTTTCTTTCAGGTAAACCACAAGAGTAGAGTTATTCTTTTCACATCATGACTTTCCTCATTGTAGATTCATTATATAGTAGGTCAGCAAAAGAAATTAAATGTTAATGTTTGGGGAGTTTTGTGGAAACTGCAGGTGACATGTGAAGACTAGCAGACAACACAGAAAAAGTTTAGAATTCAGAAATGCATCAAATATATGTAGAGTATTGTATGGTGTTAACATATTTTTAATACCATAATAATTCAGATTTTTTTTTCTGGGAATAGAGAGTCAAAAAATTTACTCAGATTTTCCAGATCTTGGGGGCACCATACTCCTAACCCCCCTTGAAGTGCAATGCAAAACTGTACAGAGAAATCACATCCTGCACAAAGGTTCCAGATCCAGAGAATTTAGGAAACAAGGACTGAGCAAGATGAGGCATGCCTATAATTTCTGCTCCTGGGAGCAGTTCAGAATTGGTGAGACATAATCGGGATAAAGCTGATGGAGTGTCCACACTAAGTCTGATATGGGAGTGGATTGCCTCATCTGCAACATGAAGGGCTTGGATTCAGCAACCCCTTTCAAGATGAAATCCATGTTCCTGGGATTCTGTAATCCTAAGTGTCTGTACATACAAGGTGATTAATTAGTCATAGTTATTAATACTTTTAATTCAAACACTAAGTTCTCTCTTGTAATTATAAAGGAAGGGTAACATAGTTCGGTTCCGAAAAAGAACTGGTCGAAGTTCCCATGCTGAACAGTAGTGAAATCAGGCCCATGGGGAAGTGCTGCCTGCTTGGGTGAGAAAGAGAAACCCAATCTCAAATTTTTAAGTGCAGTAGACTTAAGCTAGTACAGGGGATCTTAAGTTTTCTATACGTGTCTTGGATCCTTTTGGTAGACTGGTGAAGTCTATGAACCCTTGTCAGAACAATGTATTTAAATGTACAAAATATTTTAAGGTCACAAAGAAACCAATTTTATTAAAATAGTTTTATGTGGATGTATGAAAATTCACACTCCTTAGTGCCATCCAAATCAGATTAAAATATAATGGGGAAATATTTGTTTATTTAAAATTTTTAAAAATTAATTTTATAATTATAACATTTTTTTGACAGTACATATGCATAGGCAATTTTTTTTACAACATTATCCCTTGTACTCCCTTCTGTTCTGAATTTTTGCCCTCCTTCCCTCCACCCCCTCCCCTAGATGGCAGGCATTCCCATACATATTAAATATCTTATAGTATATCCTAGGTACAATATATATGTGCAGAACCGAATTTTGTTGTTGTTGTTGCAAAGGAAGAATTGTATTTGGAAGGGGAAAATAATGTGGGAAGAAAAACAAAAAAAATTGCTCACAGTTTACACTCATTTTGGGGAAATATTTAACAAAATAAATAAAAATGCAATGCAATATAAATATTGTTAACTTGCACTTTTCTAAATCAACATGTGGCCCACTAGTCCATTTTTATTTGAGTTTGATGCCACAGGCAGCTAGGTGAAGCAGTGTTGGAAAAGCTCATCTTCTTGACTTCAAATCTACCTTCAGACACTTACTAGATGCATGATCCTGACCAAGTCACTTCATCCTGTTTGCCTCAGTTTCCTCATCTGTAAAATGGGGATTAGCCTTGATGGCATTGATGATTTAGTTCTAAATCATGTTACTATGAAGTTTATTTCAGATGGATAACAAAAAAGGCAATTGCTCAAATTCATTGAAGAAATTGCTCGATTCTGTCTGTGGTTTTGAGTATCATTGATCTGGTAGTTGCTCCTCTTCCCTTAAAACTGACAGAGATTAACAGGATGTTATGGTTACCATTTATTGTTGTGTGACCATTCAGAACCCTGGGTATTTTCTTTGTCTACCTATAATAACAACTAGGATTGAGGTAATGCTCTAAAGTCTACAAAACACTTTCCACGTATTATCCCATTTTATTTTATGAGGTGGGTGAGGTTATTGGGTCCGTTTTATAATCAGGGTATCTAGAATCCAGAGAAATGAAATGACTTGCCATGTCTCAGAGCCTGCGAGGATTTAAGACAGAATTATAATTTAAATCTTACTGACTCCTAGTCCAGAGCTCTGTCCACTATGCTACCTAACTTTTCTTTTTGATATTATAGTCATTTCATGTATGGATTTGAGTCTGAAAGAAGGGTTAAGAAGTTGTAATTTTCTGTCAGCATTTGTATGTTTTACAACCATGATTGCAGCGGCCAGTTGTTCTGAATAGCCCTGGGGAGGGATGGGAAAGCTTAGGAGAACCTGTACTGATGCATTCTCAGTTCCATCAAACTATCTTCTCCAGCAAAAACAGACCAGCTCTCTTTCTTAATATGTGTTACAGATTGCCATGTCGGAGGCCTGAGCTTGTGTGTGTCTCTCACCCAATTTTCATTTCCCTGTGACAGCAGGTGCTGAAAGTGTTGCAGGTCCAGCTACAAGTTTTCTGGGAATACACACACACATGTACAGGTGCACATGCAGAGAAATGTACATATACACATGTGCACATATATACATACACACGGTGCATTCTGCTCGGCCCCATTCCCCCAGATTCAAGCTTCTACTTCTGCCTTCTCAGGATTCTAGGGTCCTTAAGGAATTCAGGGGTACTTCTCTAAAGCCATTGTCTTTAGTCCTCACTTTATGTATTTCTTAGGTACCAATGTCTAACATTCACTCCTACAGGATTCTTACTTCGAATACTAGATATCCCCAAAGTCTTAGTGCAATTTTCAGCTTTATTGAAGCACAAACATTTTCCTTATCACTTCAGTGGAAGTCTTCCCTATCCTACCTTGGGCTTTGGGGGAGAATGAGCTCACTCTTAGCGTGATTCCTATATAGCATTTGTCCTACTGAGTGCATGTCTATATGACGCATGATTACCAGATGAGTCTTTGTGGCAGCTCCTGCTGGGCTGGGTCCCAAAGGTCATTCCCCAAGGTCTTTCCTTGTTCCTTGAAGCGTTGATAATTGAACAAGCTACAAAACATGGACCCTTGGATACTTTACTCTCCTGATCTTTCAAAACAGACAAGGTTGGAGTAGCCAGAACCTTCAATGGAAAGGAATAAATGATGTGTTTAACATATATTGGATTACATGCCATCTAGGGAAGGGGGGGGGGTGAAAGGAGGGAAAATTGGAACGCAAGAATTTTAAAGGATCAATGTTGAAAAATTATCCTTGCTTATGTTTTAAAAATAAAAAAATTCAACAACAACAACAAAAAGAATAAATGATGAGGGGCAGCTAGGTGGTACAATGGAGTAGGAGAATCTGAGTCCAAATATGGCCCCAGACACTTACTGGTTGTATGAACCTGGGCAAGTTACTTAACCTGTATTGCCCTCCCCTCATCCACTCATAAGATAGAACAAATGATGAGGCAACAAGATCAAAACGCATCTTCCCAGTCACATCCCATCCTTGTGGGGAGACAGCCCCTCCTCATTGAATCTCTAGACACTGTCAGCAAAGGAATAAAACTTAGGATGAGTAGCCAAGAAGGATGGAGCCAAGACTCTGCTTGCTTGTGCTTTTTGAAGGTACTCCGAGTTCCATCTTTTCAGCCAACAGAACAGCTTCTCTTAACCATGTGGTTAGCAGTCTGCAACCAGTTACAGGAAACCCACATGTGCTTCAGGCTCTCCAAGGTGCTTCGATTACATGTCATCATTACTTTCCTGGAAGCAAACTTCCCTGCTTCTCCCACCGGTGAGCAGCATCAGCAGTGTTCCGAATCTGCCTGACCCCTGTTACAGAGCCCAAACTAGGCAGTCTGCATTAAACGTGTCAAATCAAAAGGCACGAGCTTTCAAGAAAAAATGGGAATTCTGCCTAACTGATGTTATTTTTGCTTGATAAGCTAGTGAAAAGTAGGATGTTTCTTGTAGTTTGTAGTAGGCAATGTGGGGAAGTGGATATAAAAGGGCTGGGGATATGAGGTCTGAAGGCTGCTTACAGATGCTAGTTGTGAGAATACAGGTGAGGGATTTAACCTTCTGTGCCTCCATTTCTCCACCTGTAAATTGAAGTTAATTAAGTCTGTGCTCCTTCATGGGATTATTTTAAGGATGCCTCACAAGCCTTAGACTACTATAACAATGGGAAGTTTTGTGATTCCTCATCTGTACTTTGTCTCATATAGCACAGTAAAGAATAGAATTTGATTTCAAAAGGGCTATTCCCCAAAGGGCTATGCAGAGAGATGAGGTTAATGGATAAGGAAATGGGAATTTCTTTTCAGTTTCTGACTTGAGGATAGATTGTCATGAGGAAACATTGTCTCCAGAAGACAAAACTAGGAGGAATGGGCAAGAATTGCAAAGAGGAAAATTATGAATTGATGTCAGGAAGAACTTGGGTCCCCTCTATTAAATGATCTTTAGCTAGAGACTGGATGACCCCTTTGGGGGTAAGGTATAATTCTTAATTACCTATGGGTTGGACTAGGTGATCACTGGAATTCCTTCCAATTTGTATTCTGTGTATGTCTATTTATATAATGCAACTTTTTTTTCAAATCTTATTGTTGAATTTTGTCCATGGGTTTTTCTTGGCAAAGATAACTGGGGTGGTTTGCCATTTCCTTCTCCAGAATGTCTGTTTTGCAGATAAGGAACTGAGGCAAATAGAATTAAGTGATTTGCTTAGGATCACACAGGAAGTAAATTTTGGAGGCCAAATTTGAATTCATGACTTCCTGATTCTAGGCCCAAGACTCTCTCTACTTTGCCACCTACCTGACCAAAAACAAACAAAACAAAACAAAACAAAACAAAAAAACTATGGAAACTATAGGATGCTAATTTTCTAAGTATTATCCCATTTTATCCTCATGACCTTGGGGAAATAGCTACTATTTTTATCTTTTATTTTACAGTTAAGGGAACAGAGACAGAAGTTAAGTGACTTGACTACTAAGTGACATGGCAGAATTTGAACTCAATTCTTCCTGACTTAGCATCCAGTATTCTATCTACTACACTACCTGACTGCTTCCATGTAAGCTAATTGAACTATACTAATGTACTTCAAAAGGTCTATTGAAAAGGTTAATGAAATTTAGAGAAATATTTAAATGGTAGGTTCCCTCTGGGAAAAGAATCAGGAATATATTATTTTAGTATCTCAGTTCCCCAATGTCACACCTTTCATCCCATAACCAAGCAACCAGTATTTCATTTCCCCATACTGTGTTAGCTCAAGAAAAATGAAAAGCAGGTTAACAAGAAACACATATGACTAGAGAATGGAGACACATAGGACTAAAGAAATTAATTTTTTGAAGAAATCCACTAATTGCTAAAAAGAGAAAACTCAACAGCTGTTTCAATACCCAGAGCAGTGTAATGCACACAGTTGGCACTCAATGCATGTTATTGATGCAACATTGGTTGTCCAGTGGGACACATATAAAATATATCTCACCAGGAGTCTTAGGAAACTCTCCTCCTCCCTGCCTCCTCTCACCTCACCAATATCCCTGCATTTTTATCTTTCCCTGATCTTCTCCCCCACATCTTAAATATTTTGGGCTTGAATGTGAAGTTAAGTGGCGAAGCTGGGACCACTTAAAGAAGCAGCCCCAGAGTCAGGCAGCCATACAATAATCAGCCACTCACTGGACTCTTGTCTGGGGCTCCCTGCCCCTGGTTTGGCAGGCACGGAGGCTGGTGAAATGCCATTGTCTCCAAACACAAACTTCCTGCTCCATTAAACCCCATTCTCCCTTAAAAGTAACTTCTCAAATTGAGTTCTCTTTTAAAGGTCTTAGGCCTAGAAGCAGCAGCCCTGCTTGAGTTCCTCCCAGAGATAGAGGAGTAAGAAGCTGGCAGGAAAGCTGGCTTGGCTATTCCATCTTGCCGAGATTCATATTCCAGGCCACACTTAGAAGGGCCTCAAGAGCTGATGGAAAACACAAGTGAACCAAAGTCCAGAAGCCCTTCCCTTGGCTGGAAAAAAAACAAACATCCAAATGAAACTTTGAAAAGGTTCTCTTGATAGAGGATCACATGGGCAGATCCCAAATGTCACACGTATTTATTAGTTATTTTTGTTATTGTAAACAATTCTGTTCCTCGAAATAGAATCCCTTGTTTATGTCATTTAATTTTGCTTACAGACAAAATGCTAATAGTCCTGGGAACTGAGGGAAGAGGGAATCCAAACAGAACCTAGAAATAAGAAAAGGGCTAAGGAATATTATGGGAATATGTTTTATTCACAAAAGAGAATTTCCAGATAGGGAAACTCCCTTTACCAATGTGGCCACTTTCTCTGCATATTAACACTGAGAGGTTATGGCTCCAAAGGCAGCTTTCTGTCAACACTGCCTCTCTCCCTCTCTCTTTCTTTTTTCTCTTTCCACTAATTCCTTCTCTCCCTCTCTCTTCATCTCCTTCTCTCTCCCCTTTTCATTCTTCCTTCCACTTTATATCTCTCCTCTTCTCTTTTTTCCTCTATCTTTCCTTTCTTTCTCCCTTCCTTCCCCTCTATCTCCATCTCCCTGTCTCTGTCTTCCTCTCTCCCTTTGTCTCTATTTTTCTATCTCCCCTTTCCTCCCTTCCTTTTTCTTCTCTCTCTCTCTCCTCTCTCTCCTTCTCTCTCTCTCCTCTCTCTCATTCTCTCTCTCTCTCTCACTCTCTCTCTCTCTCTCTCTCTCTCTCTCTCTCTCTCTCTCTCTCCTTCTCTCTCTCCTCTCTCTCTTTTTTTCTCTCTCTCCTTCTCTCTCTCCTCTCTCTCTCCTCTCTCTTCTTCTCTCTCTCTTTCTCTCTCTCTCTCTCTCTCTCTCTCTCTCTCTCTCTCTCTCTCTCTCTCCTTCTCTCTCTCCTCTCTCTCTTTCTCTCTCTCTCCTCTCTCTCTCCCTCTCTCCTTCTCTCTCTCTCTCTTTCTCTCTCTCTCCTCTCTCTCCTTCTCTCTCTCTCTCTCTCTCTCTTCTCTCTCTCTCTCTCTCTCTCTCTCTCTCTCTCTCTCTCTCTCTCTCTCTCTCTCTCTCTCTCTCTCTCTCTCTGTCTTCTCATCCCTCTCTGTTTATATCTGTCATTCTGCCTCTCTCTCCCACCCTTCTATTCCCCTTCAGTTTATTACATAAATCATCATGGAACTCCCCAAACTGAAGCAAATCCCTACATATCCATACCCTCCTACTCTGTGCATTACTTATCCTTATCTCTTTGTGACATACTTACTCCAGAGCTTTAGGGATCTGGGTTTACATCACTGCATGTGCTCCTTCTATATCATAGTAGATGGATTTTGTGAACTGCTATGACAAAAGGTGATTGTAATAATTATTGTCCAATGAGCAGTCTTCTGAGAATCAGTCTTTCTACATTTAATAAAGCTGGTTCTCAGAACACAAGGAAACAATTCATTATCAGGTCTGTACTTAAGGCTTTTCCAGCTTGGTAAAGACTACTAGAGGAAAACTTTAATAAATGAACTCTAGTTAATCCCTCATTCTTATGACCTGATCACAAATACATATTTTAATAAATGAACTCTTCTTAATCCTTCATTCTTATGACCTAGTCACAAATGCATTTTTTGGTCAGAATCTATTATTTCTTTGAGATTGGAGATTTCCAGTGTAAAAATTCCTCTTTCCCATGCAGACTGGCAACCCTTTGATAACTTCTTGACTCCTACACTAACTCTGTCTCCACTTGGCTATGGTTTCTTCACAATTACTCAAAATGATGGGTATCATAGTAGTAAAATGGTTTAGGTTTTACAGTGGTCACTCCTCCCAAATCAGACAGTAAAATTAGAATTGTCCTCCTGTGCTTTAGGAACAAAGGAAGAAACATGTTAATGAAACATCAAGATCAAAGTATGGGAAGATTCTATACCAGTCTAGATCCAAGTCCTAAAATGTTTCAAGAGATTTACAATGGTTAAGGTTATCACCATCAGATTGTAAAGCCTCCTAAATGAAATTCATATTCATTCAAAAAAGTTTGACTGAGAAAAAAATCAGTCAAGAAGTCTTCCCACCAAGGGTTCCCAGTCTCTGCTTGCCCAGGTTCTCCTTTAAATACTGCTCAGGAGGTGCTTAACATTGTGATGACACCCACTGGACAGCCTATTCACCAGTTACCCAACATACTTATTTCTTGATTAGTTCATTTTGTTTTTTGATCACTCATTTCTTTCTATATCATTTCTGCTGAATTCCTTGTGGATAATTATGGCAGCCTGCTCAAACGGCCGAACACTATTCCATTGCTTTCTTGGTGATGTTAATCAACCATAAGCACTCATTAAACTCCTTCTATGTGCTAGGCATTGGGGATATAAATACACCAAAAAAAAAAAAAAAAAAAAAAAGGGATAGTTCCTAATCACAAGTATGTTACATTTTAATAGGGAAGAAAACAGGTACATCTGAAAATATACTGCATAAATATAAAGTAATAATACAAACTTATCTAAAGTAGTTAAATATATAGTAGTCTGGGAAAGAAGACATTAGCAGTTGCGGGAATAAGAAAAGGCTTCATACAGAAGATGGTGGTTGAACTGCATCTTTGAGGAAAGGAGGGAATGTATTCCAAGAATGGGAAAGGCACAGAGATAAAAGAAACACAATTTCAGTTCTTCAGAAACTATAGAAGCAGAGGACATCAACTAAAAATCATAAAAATCATTCTTCATTTTACATAAGAAATGAATCCCAGCCTACTTAGCTGGAAAAATACATTTCTGTAAAATAAATTTTCTTTTAGCCCTGACTTTTAAGCAAAAAGTGAATCTCAAAGAGAAGAAATCCCTCTAACAGACTAATATGCACACGCAGGGGGTTGGGGGAATTATAGATGCTATAATATAAAATACATACCATTCACCCTACAGCATTTTGTAGCATTTTCTGGATGCGTGGCTTTCTCTGATGTGCTACAATTATTCCTTTTCTCCCTGGACCATTGGAATTTCCCCCAGGGGACACCTAACTCCAAATATACTGTTCCTAGGATCCAGTGTACCTTCTTATTCCCTATTGTCTGAGTGTTTTCAGTCTCCAGCTGAGCTGGCCTATAATATCACACTGCGCCAGCAGATACAGTATTTCAACATAAAAAATACTTTCATGACAAAATTTCTTCAACACAAGGCTTCATCTTCTAAAAGTAACAATAGCTGACATTTATACAGTGCCTCAAGATTTGCAAAGTGCCTTGCATTCTACAAAACAAATTAGCTCCTTGTTGTTTTTTAAAATTCAAATTTGTCACTTCAAAATTCCACAAGTGGAATCTGCTTCAAATGTGGGCTATTTACAGTATTTTCCACATTCTCTTCTAGGTTATACTGGCCCACAGTGCTTGCTAAAAAGTTTGACCCTTTGTATAAGATGGTATTACTAATCTATACGCTTTGGACTTTGGTTCATTTTCTCACTAGTTGTGATGAATTTGATTTCAGCTGAATTGAATTAACTTGACTTTAACTGTGAGCATAGGCATGGAATCCTGAGCTAGCTACTTGGTCATAGCTCAGGTCCAAACCAGTGTTATGAATTAAAATATGATTAGCAGTACCTAGTCCTGTGCTATGACTATTATAGATACATGATAAAGACTGATGAAATGAAATTAAACTGGCCCATTTGGGGATTAAGCCAGGTAATATGGCTTCTTTTACCATATAATTGACTGAATTAACAGACCACCAATTTCTGCTCAGATAAGGTGATTCTGAATTAGAAGAAAAACTGTCTCTTTCTGAAAGAGTGAGGGTCAGCCTTCACAGTGTAGTTTTACCGTTTCCTGTGAATTCACCTTGTCAGAAAACTCAACTGAACAATTTATTTTGTTTTGTTTACCAGATCGATCATTTTATTTGCTAGGCTTTCCCATCATGGAATGGGAGATTACATATCTGGGGTCCATCCATTGAATCCAAACATGTGTGTTGAGAAGACAATCAGAATTAATTGACTCCATTCAGAAAAGACATACAAATACATGGATTTGTTACATAAACATTTTAAGTTACATGTCGTTAAGATGGAAATTGGTTTCATGAAACTTAAAATCAGTGTCATTCGTGAAACATTCAGCAAGCATTTATTAAGCACCTAATATGTGTAGGGCTGGGGGGGATAAAGACAAAATAAGCCTGTGCCCTCAAAAGAGCTTCAGTAGAATGTACATAGATAAATGCAAAAAAAAAAAATATATATATATATATATACATATATATATATGTATATATATATATATATATACACATATATATGTATATATATATATATATATATATATATATATATATATATATATATATATATATATATATATGGTAATTTCCAGGATAGGAAGAGCATGAAAATGAATAATCAGGAAAGGCCTTTTTACAGGAAGTAACACCAGAGCTAAGCTTTGAAGGGAGCTAGGAATTTCAAGAGGCTAAGAGTGTTACATTCTCTCCTTAAGAATAGCCAATCTAGTCAGCATTTATTCCTAGGCTGATTTGTGTTGGGATCAGTGCTTTAAAAATGACTGAAATATTGTGTATTTAACTCTATGTTAAATTATGCAGACTGGTGAACCTTCTCCACTTGCCTCGGTAAAAATGAAAACCATCTGTTTGCTGTTACTCATACCTTCTGAACAGTCTTTCACCCCAGTTGGATTAGATTTTAACTTGTGGGTTGTGAAAGATAAGTCTGATTCAGGCCAGAATTTCACTGGCATGAACGTGGCCAGACTGCAGTTACATTAACTAACATTTCTTCCAAAAGGGGGCTGCTAGAATTACTGTGTCTTTCCCTTGACTTAGGACCCTGCAGACAAAATTCTGTCCACAGAGAAACCCTCCCCCCATGTGGAGTTTTATAAATCAGGGTCACAAGGATGTTTGGGAAAAGTTGGCCCCCTTTAGGCCCCCCACTCAACTCTGACCCAATACTAATTGTTTCAACCTTAAACTTCATTTTCTATTATTGTCTCTTCTATTTCGTGGGTTGTCCATATATCTTAAATATCTCCTCCTAGAGGCTATTTATTAAGGACATAAGTGCTATATGACAGGCACTGCGCTAGGTGCTGGTGATGGAAAGATTAAAAAAAAAAAAAAAGAAAGAAAGAAACAATCAGCTCTAGAAAAGTTTCCCTTCTATCTTGGAAGACAATTAGGTGATTATAGTTTAAATAAAAAAGTCACACAAGTGGACAGGTAGTTGGGTTTTGTTAAAAGACCATCTTTTCTAAGATTTTTTTTCAGGATGAAAAGGAGATGCTATATATTAACAAAGTATGATAGAAATAACAGGGATCACTAATGAAGCATTAACTATATATCGACCACAGAATTGGTAAAGTGTTGTCAATTAGGCTAATGACAAAATGACTTCTGTTTTCTTTGGTATTTTCTTTTCTTCGTTTCCTCCAGTATCTATTGCAAACGTGGTGACATAAGCTAAAAATGTATCTTTGAGTTGATTGTATTAGGTGCTCAATTTCTCATGGATTTAAACTGTTGCTAATTCTCCTGAAAATAAATTAAGCTGGTGTTGTCTATCAACATGCTTCTATACTCTTAAATGCCTCGATTCAATGTGCATAAATGATTTTATAATATTTTGTGTCAGTTTACATTACAAAGAAATAAACTAGATAGTCCTTTTCAGTTCTGAAGTTTGTGAATCTGAGCTATCAATTATAAAATTGATGAGTCATCTAAATAAGTCTGCCAGTCTCTCTTAGCTATACAGGACTCATGCCCTCTCTTGTGCATTTATAAAGGATCTTTCCCAGAATTCACTGTCGGTGAATGGGAAAACATCCTGGTAAAAGGAACAGTCAGCAGTATAAATTGTTTCCAGCAGAACACTGTTGAACAGAATGATCAACAACTCTTATTAAAACAACATTGTTGGAATAAATCTTTCCCTGGAATAGACATTGAAAATGCTTTTTAAAATTTTTTTTAAAGTTCTTACACCTCAAAGGTCAATTGAGAAGGTTGTTTTTTTTTTAATAACATATATAATTATTGAATTGTGTGTACACAATTTGAAAAAAATCCATACAAATACATTTTAATGACAAACATCTGAACAACCAGTTCCTTTTTTGTTTGACAAATTTTTGAGTTCTGGATTTGGTTTTTCATACAAAAGTGGGTGACATGACAGGTACTTAAAACATTTCTGGGAATTATTGAAAGTCATAAGAAAATCAATAAATCATATTATCTGTATTTGAACTGTGACTAACAGAAATGGTTTTATGTATTATCATCCAGCGTCATTATCCTAGGATAAAATAATAAACAAAATGATGTGTTCTCTCTGTCTCTGCCAATCTCCGTCTTTGTCTCTGGCTCTGTCTCTCTTTGTCTCTCTCTCTCTCTCCCTCCCACCCTCTTTCCCTCCCTCCCCTCTCTCTTAGTTCAGCTAACATAAAATGAGGCTGGAGTGACAAACAGGTAAAATACTTTATTGTATTTATCATTTTCAGTTATCATAAAGCACCATTGGTCAACTCATTTCCTTAAGTCCACTTTTGGTAAATTAGAGACAGTCACGTTTTATCTGGACAATTAGACAAGGGCATTTTTGTATTTGTTTTGGTTTTGGTTTTTTTCCCCTTCCTTACTGCCCAACAGAGATTAGGAAGAACATTTGTATGTATGTCTATGAGGCTATTTGTCTGCAGACAAAGATAGAACATAATGCTCGATCAATAAAATCAATATAATTCAACTTTCTAGGTCCTCTCGGTAAACACACTTCTCGCTAGTCTTCCTGGTCATTCATTGTTTGCCGGAGCCCTGAACCAGATGCGTGTAGCATTAAAAATTGGCCCAAGGCCGAACGAGTTGGAGCAGCGGCGAGGGGCGATGTCTTTAGCAGTCGCGTTGGGGGCTTGGGAGAGAGCCTCTTTGGGAGCGAGCGGGACGGAGGGGTGAGCTTTCCTTTGTGCGGGGCTGGCTACGTGGAGGGGGATCTCAGCTGACCGGAGCCTCCTTGCTTCGCCTCTTAAGCAAGGCCTCCTGGGCCAGCGGTCCCGCACGCAGAAAGATGAGGATGGCCAGGAAGAGGACCAAGAGGAAGAAGAGGGTCGCCGCTACGACGACGGAGCCCGTAGTGGCCGTGGACCCTGTGGCAGCGGCGACTGGGGAGATGGTGGCAGCAAGTGCAGCATCAGGAAGCTCCATGGACCAGCGCAGCCTCCTGCAGCAGCCCGATTCAGATAGGAGGTTCGAGTATATAGTCACGGTTGCCATGGGAACCACGAGCCCGAGCTCCCAGGGGAATCACTCGTTTATTACATGAGAATTGATCAGCGCCAGGCGCTGCTGATGGCAGCGGGCAGAGTGGGGGCAGGGAAGCCCTGCAGGGGGGTTGGGGCGGAGGGAAGCGAGGCGGGGACACTTCCAGCCCCCAGCTCCCGATTGGCAAGATGTACAACCCTACGCCTCCTGTCCAGTCTCGCCTCAGGCCCCTCATCCTCCCCCCCCCCCCTCTTTGTTCGGTTGGGGGCGGGAGGATAGTATCATAAATCAGGGAACGCCAAGAAATACAAATTGCAATTGTCAGTTAAACGTTTCCAAATGACTGGTAGACACATTAATAAAAGCAGGCAGAAAGGAGGAACGTTCCTGGTGGAGCCTCCTGCAAATCTCGGGGTTAGAGGAGCTCGTGGACCGTCTCCAAATTGGGTCAAAGGCTGTTGACGAGGTGTGTGTGAGTGTGTGTGAGTGTGTGAGTGTGTGTGTGTGTGTGTGTGTGTGTGTGTGTGTGTGTGTGTGTGTGTGTGTGTGTGATGAGTGGCAGGTTGGTGAAGGTGGGTATGATGATCAAAGCCTAAAGGACGGTGTGATTGTGAGTGTGTGTGTTCTCTCGCTCACCCACACATTTATAGAAGAGGTTAGAAAGCTCCTTTGCAAGCTGGATTGCCTTGGTCTTGTCCCCGAGTCCTGAAGCCTGGTCACGTTTAGCAGCAGCATCCCCCAGCCGCTCGTCTGTCCAGCGTAGCCTAGGATCAACCCTGGGCAGGCACTGCCCCTTGCTATCTCTTTAAAAATTGTTTTATGCTGTAAACCACTGGCCATCCTGTCATCTCAAGGTGGAAAATCTGCTCTGTCCTTGCGTTTGTGGCTGGAGGATCTGAATTTCTCTTCAGGCCCTAAAGATCACATTTATTAGCTGGAGCATCTCCCATAAGGGCAGGTCTCTTTTCCCGTGTTGGTTTCCTCCTCAGTAAAATGGGGCTAAAACTGAGCATACTCTGTGCCCCAGCGTGTGAGGAGTGGACGACGTCGGGCCTGAAAATCAAAGGCCCCAAGTCTCACTGCTGCTTCTTACTTACCCTTCTCCGCCAAGTTGCTTTGTCTTTCTAGGGCCTAGTTTCTTCATCCGTAAAATAAAATTTTTGTTCCTGCCTTTTGTAGATTTATGAGCTTATGAATGTGAATTAATATTATTCTCACTTTCATCGCCTCTCCTCTCATTTTTTTTCTTTCTTTCATTTTTTAAAGCAAGCAAGGAAGGAGAGAGGAAGGAAAAAAGAAAGGAGAAAAGAGAGAGAGAGAGAGAGAGAGAGAGAGAGAGAGAGAGAGAGAGAGAGAGAGAGAGAGAGAGAGAGAGAGAGAGAGAGAGAGAGAGAGAGAGAGAAGGAAGAAAGGAAGGAAAGAAAGAAAGAAGGAAGGAAAAAAAGAAAAGCCTCAAACACAGAGGCCTAATTATTGGAACAATTCCTTAGCACATATGTCCTGGGAACTGGAAGCATATTGCAGGCGATGCAATATTTGTGTAATTAATAAAGTGAAATCCTGGGACTTGAGCAAAGCGCTGAAGGTGAGGAGCTCGGAGCCCGAGGTGGGCGGGGGCGGCCATAGATCCTACCTACCGGTGCAAAAGAGCCGGGACCCCAAGCAACATTTGCATTAGTCAACTGGGTCTCACTACGCGTGCTGCGGGAGCATTCTCTCAAGCGGGATCAATCCACCGAACGATTAGAGCACATTTAATTAGAAGAAGCCCCGAAGGCTGCACTCAGATGCCCCTAGTTAACCCACTAGATTTTCCCTTCTTAGGTCATCCAAGAATCCTTGGCAGCAGAAACCAAAGTTCCCATGCTCTTTTGGGAGGGATTGAAATTGTGTGTGTGTGTGTGTGTGTGTGTGTGTGTGTGTGTGTGTGTGTGTGTGTACGGGAGGAGGGGGGATTAAAGGGATGCGGAGTGGGCGGAGGCTTGGGAACAAAACTGACAGTGGGAAACCCGAGAAATGAAAGAAAGAAAAAAAAAATCCTCTCCCTAGCCCCGAGGCTATAAATATTAATATACTGAGAGGCTCAGGGCGTAATTATCTCCCCTTAATTGCAATTCAACCAAAAATCCATCCTCCTGCCACTCAGGCACCCCTTAAATAAGGATCATTTGGTTTCGGTGTTGGGAGAATCCCTTGGCTCGGAGTCATTCTTTGTATTCAGCCAGCGAGACACGGAAACCATATGCTGAATTATTGGGCGTGTTAAAGTCCCACACAAAGGTATTTGAGCTGATGCTCCCTCCCCCCTTTCATGCGAGCCTCCTTCGTTAGCCGCCTTCTCCCCAGGCTCCCCCTGAATCCAGCCTCCTCCACCACCCAGACCATAACCAGAGCGCCCTACCTCCCACCCTTTCTGAAAGAGGCCGGGGCAAAGTTCGGGCGAGGCGACCTCCCGGAGAGGGAAGTGGCTGGGAAGGAGGGCGGGAACCACAGGCCGGCTTCGGACGGTAGCGGCCCCGCGAGGCACCTGCGTCGGGGACTTGGTAGCCAGTTGGGCCATCTGTGCCAGAGGGGTGCGGGTACCTTTGGATCGCCGTCCGGCTCTGTGTGTTCGTGGCCCGAGACAGAGGGGCTAGGCTTCCGGAACCGGGGAGACTGGACAGCTGCGGAAGAACACGCCCACGGTTTGGGTGCAATTATTAAGATTTTAGAAGTTTGGAGTAAACTCGGTTAGCAGACTAGGTGAGCAGGGTTGGCGCAGACGTCCGGGCCACCCTAGAAAATTCCCTCTTCCGACACCGAGGCGAAGGAGTTCGGAAGCTTTCGTGGCCGAAGTGAAGGAGTTCGGAGGCTTTCATGGCAGCTTTTAGGATCCCTCTAGACGGCTTGTACTTGCATCTCCGCTGCCACTCTCCCCAAACTTAGGGGCAGATGAGCAGGAACCCCAAGCAGACCTGCTCCAGCCTTCCCCATCTGCCCCGTGACTGGGCCACCGGGAAGACAAGGAGGGATGCGCCAAGACACCCCCATCCGAAGGAAGGAAATCGCATTCGTTTTAAGCGAATTTCTGAGACGTAGGGGAGTAGGGGGAGGGAAGGATCGGGGGTGTGTGGGTGTGTACGCGTATTTTGTGTGTGTCCTCTCCTTCCAGGGAGGTTACTTGACAATTTCGCGCCCCGGACGCCGCTGCAAAAAGGACTGGGAAACTGGCACAAGGAGACAGTCCCAAACCTCGAGGCTGCTAAACGTAGTCCTCCCAGAACCCCAAACCAATATCCTTGCTGGGCTTCCTGAAGGAGTTTGACAATAAACTGAGACCCCGTGGGGGCAAGCCGTGAGTGAGGGAAGGAGTGCGGTACGAAGCTCTGGAAACTCCACGAGAAGAAACCCCGAGAAGGGCGAAGTGGGATGGGGGGAGCCGACGGTTATTTTCCCCTCCCTTCCAACCTGAAATAGATATTTACCCCTGCACCTTTGCTCAATTTACCACGTGAGATGTCCACAGGCTGCTCCCCTCTGTTTGGGTGCCGTGGAGAGCCGAGACAAAAAGACAATGATGTTCTCGCTTGCTAAACAGAATCAGCACCGTGGGGGGAGGGGGGGGAGGGACGGGGGAGATAGCTAGGCAGAGATGCTGGAGAAATGTCAGATCCCGTAGGCACTGCGAAAGAAAGCTTAGCTTCTCCCGATCCCCTAGGTCCAGAGAGGTCGGCTCCAGTGGGATAACGTACCCAGCGAGAGCCAGGGGGTTCTACCATGATCTCTCTCACCTGGCTCAGAACAGGTCTGCTTTGTGGTTTTTTAGAGTACCGTGGCTGCCCTTCAAAGAGAATTTACTTAGCGCTCCTCTTCCCGGTTCCAATTAGAGTCTTAAGGATAAGCAGCTATGCAGAATATTATCCTTTGACTTCCTTAATCATATGATTGCTATCCCAAAGACGGGAGATTTTGGTATTGGTGGGAATGAGGTTATATTCTGGAATTGTGTGTGTGTGTGTGTGTGTGTGTGTGTGTGTGTGTGTGTGTGTGTGTGTGCTTAGTTAGAGTATAAAATTAAAATTAAATTGTATCACAGCTCAAATACACAAGAAACAACAGTAGTATAGGTTAATAGAGTAACAATTAAACACTGTGAGTTTAAATTCAATTTTAGATGCTGACCTGTCAGGGAGACACCCTCCACCCAAAAGAAGTAACTTTGTATAATTCAAGAAGTCATGGAATCTGGAAGGGCAAAGTATTCTGTTAATGATAGCTCTCCATTGAAATTAAATCCTATCTCACATTGTCCAGTACCGAGAAAGTAGAGTTTGGAACTGCCAGAAATACTTCACCAGCCTGAACAATGCAAGAAGTCTCACCCAAACTTCCACACTGTCTTGATTGGCAACCAATATCTTCTATATAAGTTTAGGGCCCCCCTGGGGGCAGTGAAGATCTTGAAAGGAAAGAATGATACATGGTCTTTTCAAGCAAGGCTGGATGCCGAGCAGCATGTCAAGTCTTGCCCATCCTTAAAACTTAAATTTTTACTGAACCTTTAGGTTAAAAATTGTTTTCCCCACAATAAACCCTTTAAGGTCATGTGTTTTGTTTTGTTTCTTATTATTTTGTTTTGTTTTGAAAATAAGAAAAATGAGGTTTGGAGAAATGAAATGTTTTGCCCAGAGTTTGAAAACTAGAAATTGTTAGGATTTGAGTCAGATCTACTGATTCCATTTTCAGAAACAGCTATTTTTCATTTATTGTTTCCATGTAGGCAGTAAGGCAGCAACTTAAAGAAAATAAACTAAATTGCAGTTTTTAGTGCCATGTTGGGAAAATATGGACTTAAACAATCCCAGAAGGAAACTGAGCAAGTACTGTTTTCTTTTTCTTCAACCCTACCTTGGCCCTACTACCAAGAATGGGATGGGAGAGACGAGTGAAGCATAACATACTATTCTTTAAAGATAAAAAGAGAAATCTGTGAGTCTTTTTGAGGCTGCTACAGGCAGAAATTCATCTCAAGAAAACAGATATTACAAAATATTTGAGACAGACATTTTGAAATTATTCTACATGGATGATTGTCCTAAAAAAAGATGATTCCCTCCATCCCTCTCCTTATTCTTCTCTTTCTCCCTCTCCTTCTCCCTTTCTCCCCCCTTTTCCTTCTAGCTATCACTCTCTCCCTTTCTCTCTCTTTTTCTCTTTCTTTCTTTCTTTCTTTCTCTCTATCTCCCTCCTCCTCCTCCTCTCTCTTTCCTTGTCTCTCTGTCTCTCTTTCTGCCTCTCTGTCTCTCTATATATCTGTTCTCTCTCTCTCTTTTTCTCTTTCTTTCTTTCTTTCTCTCTATCTCCCTCCTCCTCCTCTCTCTTTCCCTGTCTCTCTGTCTCTCTCTCTCTCTATATATATCTGTTCTCTCTCTCTCTTCCTTATCCTCTCATTTACCCTTGCCCTTCTCTTCACCTTTTCTCTTTTCTCCCTCCCTTTTCATATCATTGCACTGGATTATATGTTTTTACTTTAAGGCTTGAGAAAGAGTAAGGTCAAGTATCAAACGTTTTCATAGAAAACCCAATAAACAGCCCCATATCTTTACTGTCAACACAAAACTTGAAAAATGTCTTTGAATTTTGCTGTCTTGACCTTATATGACCAGATGGAGCAATTGGAGATAAGAATCTAGAATTTGAGCACATCTGTCAGCAGGCTGACAGCTGAGCATGGTATCAACACAGCATCAACAACTAGGCCAAACTAAAAATACTTAGTAAAGCTGGTGGCCAACCCTAGGCAGGCAGTCAATCTCTAGGTCCACTATAAAGATCACATTAATTTTCTGGACCAATCACATTATAGACCATACTTGTAGTTCATGTTTATATAGTGTTTCAAAGTATTTTTCTTCAATGCTGTTACTCCTCTAAGAAACTGAGGCCCAGGGAGTTGTAATGATTTGTTTAATGTATCCAGATAATGTCAGCATTAATTAATTTTTAAAATTGATGCCCTCTGCTTTTGTATCACATTCATTTCTGAATATATGCCTGACCTTTTTCTTTCTCAACAAGCCTTTTCCTGAAAGAAAGATTTTTAAGCAATAATCCCTACACACACACACACACACACACACACACACACACACACACACACACACATACACATATGTGAAAAATCAACCAACTCATTGATCATGTCTAATATTATATGCAATATTTTACACATCTTGTAGTCCCCCACTTTTGCAGTAAAGGTACATTTTCTCAACTCTTCTTTAGGGTCAAGTTTGATTGTTATAATTATATAATGCTGTTTCATTTTGGGGGGTTCTTTTCATTTATATTGTTGTAGTTATGTATTTTTCTTGGTTCTAATTCAATCTGAATTCATTCATATATTTTCCCATGTTTCTGTGATTCTTCATATTTATAATTTTTATGATACAATAATATGCTTTTACATTCATGCACCAAATTTCTTTGGGAATTTCCTAATCCATTGTTTTCAATTTCTTTCTACTGAACGCATACACAGAATGAGACTATCAAAATTTTGGTATATATGGATCCTTTTTTGTGCCTGACCTTTTGGGAACATATGCCTAGAAGACAGATCTCTGAGTCAAAGACCTGGAATATTAATAATTTTTAAAGCATAATTTCAAATTGCTTTCCAGAATGGTTGAAACAATTCTGTTTTACCAACAGTATATTAAAATTAGCATTTGTTATGTTTCCATAGTTCTTCCAACACCATCAATGATGACAAGAGGTGAAAATAGTAATTTTGAAAGCTATTATTTCTTCAATTATTAATGAACTGGAGGAATCTTTCATATGATTGTTATGGGTTCTTCTTGAACCTATACCTTCCCCAACATACTATTTTGTCTACTAGAGTCTAAAGACTAGAAAAGGGTACCAACATTGTAACCTCACAACTATTGAAGAAGAATAATGGAAATGACAGGGAGACCACTGATCCAAAATGGAAGTGACCAGTTGGAGCCATCTTGTACAGCTCAAGGAATCAGGATCAAAGATAGCCCCAAACTCTGCACAAAGTGACATAGTTTGTAGCCAAAAGTAAGCTACAGAGAGGTATAAATAGGCCATCCTTCATTTGCGAAGATAGTATATTGATTTACTGTTAACTGAGCAGATGCTTCCCCATTTTTTGGCATTGAGTTACACTGAACTCAGCCATCTGCACATTCCATCCTTGTTTCCACACCTCCCTTCAAGTTTTTGTTTCCAATGGCACACACATTTTGAAAATGTATTTAATAATTATTTAGAAATAATGAAAATTATTATAATGTTAAATTTCTTTGATTTTAAACATAATTAAATCAATTTCAACAAATAATCAGAACTTTTCAGGCACTCTAAGTCCATGTTAAGATTGTTTGTTCATTCCTTGTCATCCACTTTTCTTTTTGCATGTTTATAGTTGGTATGTACTTTGTCCTGTTTCTGCTTTTTTAAAAAAATTGGCTTTGCATTATTCAGAAATGTATTTAAATATTTCATTGTATTCTCCATACTTGTTGGCTTTTATTTCCAATGTAAAATATTCCCTTTCATCAATGAAGTAGTTTTTATTTGACCAATTCCCTATCATTTACTATTTAGGTCATTTTAAACCACCACACTTTTTTTTTTTTTTGCTATTGTATATATTGTGGCAGTGAAAAACTTTGAATGATAGTTCTTTTTATTGGTGTATTTTATAACACTTTTGGGATATATTCCTAACAATGGAAGTATTTCATCAATGCATACATACATGTTTGACTATGTCACTTTCCTGTTCAAAAACATCTGTGGCAATTTATTGCCTCTAGAATAAAATACAAGCTCCTTTTAAGTATGTAAAACCAGTCACAATCTGGTTCCATCTACGTTTCCAGATTTATAACACATCACTGCTCTTGCAGTTGCAAGTTGCTCTTGCAACCTCCTAAGTCTCTGACCTCTATCCCAGAAGCCTTCTTATATTCTCACATTGTCTCCAACTCTATGGTCTCCTTCTTCAATTGAGTTCATCCTTGGAAGCTTCACTTGAGAAAGTACCCAGTCAGCTATACTCACTTCAAAGCCCAGTTCAGGCAACTTCTCTACCTTTCTCCTGTGGGAATATTTTCTTCCCCTCTCCTCCCTCCAGACCCTAACACACACATTTTAAACTTCCTTTTATGTGTTGTCTTTTCCCATTAAGCTTCCCCAATATAAGCTTCTTGTGAGTGGGAACTGACTTTCTTTTTGCTTATATTTGTATTATAGAAAATTGTGTGGCATGTAGTAAGTGCTTAATAAGTTTTTTTTCTTTTTAACTTCACTCACAAATGCTGCTTTATTTGCTTACTTGCAACATTCCCTAGCTCCCTAAGGCTGGAATAAATTCCCTCCTTACCTATATCTCAAAAAATCTCTAGCTTCCTTCAAAATTCGGCCCAAATATCATCCCCTAGACTCAGAGGAATATTGCTCCCCTCCCCAATTGTCTTGCTTTGGGGGGGTATACTTTTGTCTTTGGATTGGACCTGTGAAATCACTGGAAATCCTAATGAGAGAATTCTATAAATTCTGGTCCTCTGCATCTTTTCTGCAATTCATAGTCTTAGTTGCCGGTGTTACTAGGAGGTTGATTTGCCTAGGTTCACACAATTATTAATTGTCAGATCTAAGAATTGAAACTGAGTTTCTCTAATCCTGAGGCCAGCTCTCTATCCATTATGACTGTGCCATAAACATCAGTTTACATGACAAGATATCCAAATTCTCAAGAAAATTGATCTGGCAAATGATATGAAATAATTGAGCATTTAATTTCTCCCTTTTCGGTACCCTCTTGATTTGTTTGTTTTCCATGGGACTCAGTATTTGGGGAAAAAAGGATAAATAAATTAATCTATTTTCCTTTTGTGTCAGACAAAGGTGTGTGTAATTGGATTAGATTATTTGTGAGAGGTCCCTTTCATCACTGATAGTTAAAAGTCAACATTTATATAGTACTCACTATGTTCTAGACCAGTGCTCCTCAAACTTTTTAAATAGGGGCCAGTTCACTGTCCCTCAGACTGTTGGAGGGCTGGACTATAGTAAAAACAAAAGCTCACACTCTGTCTCCGCCCCTCAGCCCATTTGCTATAACCCAGTGGGCCGCATAAACGTCCTCAGCAGGCCGCATCTGGCTCATGGGCCGTAGTTTGAGAACCCCTGTTCTAGACACTGTCCTAAGTGCTTTATTATTATCTCATTTGCTCATCATAAGAACTTTGGAAAGTAGGTGCTATTATTATAATCCCCATTTTACAGATGAGGAAACTGAGGCAAATAGAAGCTAAGTGGCTCACCTAGTGACACAGGTAAGGTCTGAGGCCAGACTTGAGCTTCCTGATTTCTGAACTTGTACTGTATTCACTATACCACCTAGATGCCTTTATATCCTAAAATTCTAATCTTTGAGTTAGATTCACTATCTCTAATCAATCAAAAAAAGAAAAATAACTAACATTTATATAGTGCTACTATGTGCCAGTCACTGTGCTAAGCTCTTTAGAATTATTATTTTATTTGATCTCACAATAAACTTCAAGGTAAGTGCTGTTTTTACCCCCAATTTTGCAAATGAGGAAACTGAGGCACTAAGACATTAACTGACTTGCCCAAAGTCACACTAGTAAAACTATCTAAAGCTGTATTTGGACTCAGGCCTTCCATACTCCAGGCTCATGTTCCATTCACTGTACTACCTGGTTTTCCCTATATTCTATAATCCTAATCTTTGATTTGGACTCACTTTCACTGATTAATCAAAAGAATGAAAGCTACTCTTCATCATGGGACATTGCAAGCACTCATTCTTTCCATCAAACACTACACTTCTGTATAAAAACTGAATTAACCACCACCCTATGAAGCAGAGTGCCAGTCATTACTATTGCCATTTTACAGATGAGAAACAGAGGCTCAGAGATCCAGGCAGAAAACTGAGAATGATGAAAAAAACTCTGAAATTTCCTAAAGGTAATCTATCTGTTCAGTCTGGGGCCATCTCATTGTCCATTCTCAGTATCTATATAAGACATGTACGGCTAAACAAACTCTCTATATTGTTTAGCTAATCGCATATCGATAGAATTTATATAACAGGTACTTAGCTTTTCAAAACTGTGTTTTTCCTCAATAGGCCAAATTCTTTAGTGATTATAGATCTCATTTAGGGGGCTCTGCAATGTTCTGGGGCTTGATTCAATTATCACAATATCATTCACAAAAAAGCAGCCATTTAGAAGGTTTCAAGATCTATTGAGAATTCTCTTCTGTGACAATAGTAAATATCTTCACAAGAATAATCTACCTATAAATTAAGGGCATCCTTGATTAGAGCTGAGAAGAGAATGCTTTTGCAAGCAATATTCCACATTAGATCGCATCTTTGTCATCAATTAATTGAATGAAAGATGTAGAGAAAACAAAATCTTGTGGAATTTATCCTAATGAGCTTATGATTATGAAAAGGCATGAAATTTGGTAGCATAAGCCAATATCTTGATGCTTTCCTCCAGCAAGGACACTCACTCAGATGTTCAAATTATACAATATTTCATATTCTCCAGAAATGGTTGCTGTACTCTATCATGGAGAATGAACAATTCTCCCCATTCTCCATTATCAGCATTCTGATCAGCCCTTTCAATATCCTTCTAAGAGAAAATTTCCAATGATCAAAAATTCAAGCTACAAGTTTCCAAAAACAGTCCATTTTCTTAAGTAAAAACAGCAAATAGAAGTAGTTTCCTTAAGAACCATGATAAAATATTTTAGGATTATCTCATGAAAACATCACATTTTTATTACTTTGCTTCTTTATTTGTATATTTGTCATATATCCCCAAACTGAATTTTAATGCCTTTTCAAAAGTATGACCAAGTCTTTAATTATTTTCAAATCTCTCCCAACACCTTTCACTGTGTCACAAATAAGTGATTTTTGAACAAATAAATACATACAAGTATGTAGAAAATGCTATTCTAATACTTTAGCACATCATGGAGGAAATCTGGGAGTTTCAAAGCCCAGTAAGTGGTTTTTAAGTTCTGCTAGTGTTTACCAAAGGCTTTGAGTATGGGTCAAACAATGGGAAAATCACAGTGACTCAGTGCTCTGGACAACTTTTTTTTTTTTTTTTTTTTTTTTTTTTTTTTTTTTTTTTTTTTTTTTAGGCTAGAAGATGCAGAATAGTTTCTGGACTACATTAGTATAATAAATTTCTCATTAGAAATTTCTTAAACCAATGATATCACAGATCTTGTCTCCTACCAAAAATATATGAAATAAATGAATTATTGAATCCATGTTGAATCAGTCAATAAACATTTTAAAGCACCTACTATGTTCCAGATATTGCCTGCTAAATAAACAATGGGACACAAAAAAAGGCAAAAAGCTATCCCTGCCCTTGAGGCGCTTATAATTTAATGGGGTAGACAACATGCAAACAAATATAAACAAAGCAAGCTATATACAAGATAAATAGGAATTACTTAATATCAGGAAAGTACTAGATTAAGAGGAATTGAGACTTCTTGTAAAAGATAAGATTTTAGAGGGATCTGAAAAAAATCCAGGGAGATCAATAGATGAAGTTGAGGAAGTAGGCACAGGAAATAATCAGAGAAAATGTCCAGAGTGGAGAGAAGAAGAGTTTTATCTATAAAATAGCCAGAAAGTCATTTTCATTGGATGGAAGAGTACACACAGCAGGGATAAAGTTGTGAGAAGACTGGAAAGGTAGGGTTAGGTCCTAAAGGACTTTGAAAATCAAATAGAGCATTTTGTATTTGATCCTTGAGGAAATAGACATCCAGTGAAGTTCATTGATTATAGATGGAGGATGATGTGACATGGTTGACCCTGCCCCTTAGGAAAATAATTTTAATGGCTGAATGGAAGATGTCTTAGAATAGGGAGAAACTTGAATCAGACAGGACTCATGTATTGTAATAGCCTTCTGTAATAGCTAGGTGAAGAGGACCTACACCCAGAGTTTTGAGTGCCAGGGAATATTACCTGTAACCACATTTCACAATCAATACATAAATATACATACAGATATATGTACATATACATATGTTTGAGTCTGAGATATACACATATATGTATACATATCTTTATTTCTATCTATCTGTCTGTCTGTCTATCAATCTGCTAGATGGTACAGTGGATAGAATGCCAGCAGGGAGTCAGAAGAAACTGATTTAAATATGTCCTCAAACACTTATGAGCTATGTGACCCTGGGCAAGTCACTTATTAATTGCCTCATTTTCTTCGTCTGTAAGAATACGTGAAATTATATATTAATTAGCATTATGCTAATAATTAATATTATTAATAACATTATGTATTAATGTATTTAATATACATTATATACATATATATGTGTATATATATATATATATATATATACACACATAATAAAATGAGCTGGAAAAGGACATGAAAAATCTCTTCACTGTCTTTGTTGAGAAAATCCCAAATGGGGTCACGGAATCAGACATGACTAATTGACTAAATGGTAACAATAGATGTGTCTATGTATGTATACACACACATACATACATGTTCATGTCTTACTAATAGGATATGCCATTAAAAAAACCCATATCGGGGATAAAGGGAGAATGGTAAAGAGAGCATATATTGGTAGTAAGTCAGCTTGAGTGCCTAATTTTTTGGTATTCTAGGCAGCACATGGGACAAATTAACTTCACAGTCCAAGGATATCCTGTTTTCTGAAGCTACTGTGCTTTGAACCACTCTGGAGCATCTGTTGGAAGTAAAATGTAACCTGTACCCACTCACTTTTATTTACGGAACACGACTAATCCGGAGCATGAATACAAAGTTCTCAGGAAACGCTAAAGCTGATGCTAAGGGCACATACTGAGCCATTTTGGCAGGAAAAGCAGGGTGAAAAAGTCGGCTGTCCCTATCATAAAAGAAGATAAAGAGAACTCTTTTTTTAGCCACATTTCTGGGAGAAAGGATTAGCGGAATGAACTCTCCAAGTCTCCATTAAAACAGTAGAAATTGTCACTGGGCTCCTTGTAAAACGGAGACTATACTCCACAAACCTTCGATTTGCTTGTTTTTCTTTTATAATCGAACACTTCCTTTGCCTTTTACATCAAAGGAACCCAAAGGCTTATTCATCCTTTCCGCCATAAAAAAGTAGAAGATCGACCCACTGTGAACAAAGTACAAATAGATTCCACTCTCATGCCAGCTACAGTCAGTCTGCTCTACAGCTGCTGGTGTCATTCTTGTGTTTTCTAGAAAGGCGAGCACAATGAAAGATGGACCCTAACGGCAAAAAAAGAACATTGCCAAGTGTTGGGAAATAATAGTAGTGAGAGCAACTTCTCCATACCAAGTCCACTTTAAATTCTCATCAGCCCAAACTGACCCAAATATTAATGGATTTATCCCTTGGCACATGTCCTAAAGTTGGAGGGAAGAAGCCGTGATTTGAATAGATTGCATTATTTAAATACTTTAATTTAAGATCTTTTAAAGCTCAAAAGTAAAGAAATGAACTAACGATTATAAGTTCAAATAATAGTGTGTGTAAGATGTTGGAGAACTTTATGAATTGGTCATAATAGTCCATAGATTGGAAGTTCCATTAATAGTGTTCTTATAGGCTCTTCTCTTGCTTATTTAAAAAGGGTAAAGAAATCCCCTTTTTTCTAGATTATGAATAAACAAGGAGAAGAAAATGAAAACTGAGTTTTTGCTACATTCTCAAGACAATATTTTACATTTTTGGGGTTTGCCTACTTGAAACAAATCTGCATGCCCTCCAAATGGGCAAATTGAATGTAACTAAAAGATTAAAAATGCATTTTTAATAAAAATGCATTGATTGTGTATTGTGTAATGTTGTATTGTGACTGCTGAAGAAAAAAGATTGTTAAAGAAAAGGATACAGCCAGAATACTCAAGGGACTGGGTTTTATTTTAGTTAAATAGTACAATCAAAATGCCTGATGTTTCCAGTACCAGTTGACCATTAAATACAACATGGAAAAAATATGTCTTTTAAATCCATTAATTCACTTGTTGAATTTTAAACCATTCACTGCCAGATGACTTCATAAATATCTATTTTAATTAGCTTTCCTGTCAATTAGTAATTCAATTTTCTAATATGGTTAGGAAGCAAATCTCCCTCACCCCCAAAATAACTGCTTTAAAATGTAGTATGCCTTTTAAAAATTAAGCATATGTCTACTACTGGGTTGTGAAGAAGATTAATTAAAGTAATAGCAAACAAGAATTCACTTTTTATAGAGGAAAAAAGGCCTTCCTATCTACTGATTTAAAAACCTCTGTTTTCTTTTTTAAACAACCTAGAATAATAGCCTTTACTTCTATCCAATAAACATTATAGAATTTGGCACAATTTGATGCAGTGAATAGACTAAGCTAAGAAGAACTAATAGAAGGGCAGGGTGGTGCAATAGATGGAGTTGACTTTCAGAGACAGAAAAAGTGGTATACAAGCCCGGCTTTTGACATATTCTATCTTAGATGCCCCAAGCAACAGTGGAGGGAATTTCTATGGAAGAAATCATTATTCTGGACTCTCTCTCCCATACTTAAAGACTGGAAAATGAAAATAGACAATGTAACAACTAAGTGGTGCAGTGGATAGATGATAGGGCTTGTAGTCAGGAGATCCTGTGTTCAAATCCAGCCTCACTTAACCAGGCTTTTAACCCTGTTTGTCTCAGCTTCCTCTTCTATAAAATGAGCTGCAGAAAACCCCAAATGGAGTCACAAAGAGTTGGACATGACAAAATGACTGAACCTCTCCTCAAAACAAACTAGTATATATTTGTAGAGATAGAAGGTAATCTCTCATCTAGACGTGGTTTTCTTATATTCCTAAGCAGCTGTTCCAAATATGTGAAGGAAAGAGGGCAGTAGGGTGGAAGAAAGATGTTTAAAAAGACAATATGAAAAATTCATATAATAATCTATAGCAATATTCATTGCTTATTATATTTTCTTAATATATTCTTTGCATATTTCTTCTGTTGCTATCTTTCTAAAGATTTTCTAGGTTCTTTCAGTGTTGCCTATGTATTTTATTTCAAGTGAGTCAAAATCCACTCTACTCTGCAACCTTGTTTTCCCCATAGTAGCAATTAAATATTTATAAAATTAAAAAACTTGCAAAATGGTCAAACAGATATTATGACAAAACCATGCACTTGTCACAGACTCATGAGATTCTGGAAACAGATCTGGAAGTGATCTTGGAGTCCATCCAATCCAAACCTCTCATTTTACAGATGAGGAGATCCAGGGAGATTAAGGGATTTATCTCTGCTAGCACCTTTTCAGCCTACTTTATTGCTCTACTCTACTGCTATTATACAATATGGCTTTCCTGGCTTCCAGGATTATTCATATATATATATATATACACACACACATATATATATATATATAATATGTGAATATATATTATATATATGTGTGTGTGTTTGTGTATATATATATATGTATATATATAATAGCTCTTTATTTTCAAAATATATGCAAAGTAGTTTTCAACATTCATCCTGGCAAAACCTTGTGCACCAAATTTTTCTCCCTCCCTTCCCCCATTCCTTCCCCTAGACAGAAGTAATCCAATAAATGTTAAACATATACAATTCTTCTATACTTATTTCCACAAATATTATTCTACATAAGAAAAATTAGATCAAAAAGGAAAAAAATAAGAAAAAAATGCAAGCAAACAACAACAAAAAAGGTGAAAATGCTATGTTGTGAACCACACTCAGTTCCTACACTCCTCTCTCTGGGTGTAGATGGCTCTCTTCATCACAAGACCACTGGAATTGACTTGAATCATCTCATTGTTGAGAAGAGTCATATCCTTCAGAACTGATCATCCTATAATCTTGTTGTTGCCATGTACAATGATTTCCTGGTTCTGCTCATTTCATTCAGCATCAGTTCATGCAAGTCTCTCCAGGTCTTTCTGAAATCATCCTGCTGATCATTTCTCATAGAACAGTAATATTCTATAACATTCACCATAATTTATTCAGCCATTCCCCAACCGATGGGCATCTACTCAGCTTCCAGTTTCTAGCCACTACAGAAAGGGTTGCCACAAACATTCTTGTACATGTGGGTCTTTTTCCCTTTGGCTTACAGGATTCTTAAATCTCTCTCCACATTGCCATTTTGTTATTGTTCATCCTTCATTCTCAAAGATCAATGACATCATGAAGGCAATGTCTTGACTTGCCCATGAATTAGCTATGAGTATTGGATATGGACTGAGTGCAGTCATTAGCCTCACACTCAAAGTCCAATAGAAAGATGAAGGTCAAGATGATTGCTATGTATGGCTCAGGTCATTGTCAACGAACATCTACTGCATTTGTTGCTTTCCTGATTTCCAGGTAAAATAAATCAAATAGTCTTGACCCTTAAGAAATATAAGAGAGACAACACTTAATATAAGCAAACGTCTAGTTTTACTAGAATTTACCAGGTATAAGTTAGTAGGATATCAAACTAAACAATCTAACAGAAATTCAATGCACTTGGTTAGGACTTGTTATATTTGGGAAACTGCTATACTCTGAAAATATAAAGGGAAAAAGAAAGCAGTTTCTTCCTTCAAACAACTTATATCCTACTGTAAGAGCTTATGAATAAATATGTATATGATTGATGTGAATACTATTTCTATTAAAGGAAAGTATGGTCATTTAAAAATATAGGTAGATTACATGTAATATGAGAAAAGAAAATACTATTTAAAAGAAAAAATAGTATTTAATAAATAAAATATAGATAGATAATACTATCAAATTGCCGTATCAATGTAGCATAAACCCACACACTCAACTATGTCCTCTCTACCCTTTGTACCCATCCCTACTATTAGGATTACAAGGTGATAACTCAGGTTGTCTAAACAATTCTGTAGCTCAGAGTTCACACCTTTAGGAGTTTACACCTTTAGACTTCTGAAAAGGAGTTTACATGTTTAAAGGAGTTTGTACCTTTAAGAGGAGCAAGTTCATTGGTTGAAGTATTTCCCGAAGGCCCCTGAGGTCTCACTAGCCCAATCTCTGCTAGGATAAAAGAGGAGGGCAGTCAGGCAAGGAAGAGATTCCCAAGACTGGGATTAAGTTTAGATGGCAGTCTGGAAGGAGAGAGTCTGGATTGGGGAAGGACAAGAGCTGGAGGAGATTCAGAGCCAGGATTCAGGAAGAAGAGGATTCAGGAGTCTACCTTCGCTCTGGCTTGGAGGCCCCAGAAGCTTCCCAAGAAACCTGCTCACAGAGGAAAAGATTTTACAGAAAAGAGATCTCCTCCCAGAGAAGGATTATAATTTAGAGATGACAGGACCTTTATACCCTACAATGAGAATGAAGCCAAAGTATGAAGATGATAGAATTCTACCCCTCCCCCCCAATAAAAAACCTTTTTCCTTTTAATTACTTAACTCTTTATTTTTCTGAACATAATACCAGTGATCTACACATTAGTGATGGTCTCTTGAGAGTGCTTATATGTTTTGCTCTCTCTGTAAATGAGGAATAAAATATTTTATATCTTTTCAAGGAATTTTGGAATTGGTCATATAGCAGGGGTTCTTAACCTAGGCTGTATGAACTTAATTCAACAACCATTTATTAGATTCCTGGTTTGTGCAAGGTGCCTAAGGGACAGACAAAAATAAAACAATTCCTACCTTCAATACGTTTACATTTTTCTAGACTCTAGAAGTTGGGCGGCTGGAGAATCTGGTACTCTCCTTGGGAGCAAAGTTTTTAATTGCATCAGATGGTGGAGCTTATTTATGAAGACATTGTTCATCCTTAGGGAAAGGAGATACCAAAGAGAGAAGAAAATAGTTTGAAACTTTCAAAGGGGAAGATAGAGAGTTGAAAAGGACCTCTGTTCATTTCACCATATTGCTGAAGGTCAGTACTGTGCTTAGACAATCTCTCTCTAATCCCATTTTGACCTGAGTGATAATATGACTCTTGTATGAATAGGCAACCCAGTTACATTTTGAGTGTTCTTCTTCATTACCATTTTCGAGGTAGAAGGTTCCTTCAGGACAGAATCTAGTGGAATGCCTGATGTTGTTATTTCCTTTGTCTTCAAAGAAGATCAATGACATCCCAGGGTGATGATCAGTCTGAATAATACATGAATTAGATTTACATGAAACAAAATGGCACAAAGTGGTCATCCTCACTCTATCTTTGAGAGTCCTCAAAGTCCAGTGTCAAGACAAAAGTCGAGATGATTGGCAATCAGGATAAGCCCTCAGGCCAGAGGTGCTAGAACTTCCTGAATACACCATATATCCCTAATATACATATGGGTACAAAGGGGTCATGACTATAGCGCAGAAGAAGGTTGGACATAGACTAGGTGGTAGAATCCCATCTTCTCTCCACTGGGCCAGGTTGGCTTCTCATAGTTACCCGTTGGATGTCTTGTTTGCTATTGGTCCAGTCTTTATTTTTTATTTTTATTGGTCCAACTCTTTATTTTTCTGCTTTGCTTGGTATTTTGTGTTTGAAGAGAAAAAAACCACTAAGGTTGAATATAAAAGCTACAGCAGCTAGCATTTATATAACATTCTAATTCTAAGCTTTGCAGTGCACTTTACAAATATTATTTCATTTGATTCTTATACCAATCCTAGGAAGTTGATGCTATTATTATCCCCATTTAATAGAAGAGGAAACTGAGCCAAATATAGGTTAAGTCTCTTACCCAGAATCACACAGCTAAGTATCTGAGACTGAGATTGACTCCAACCTATCATTCTAACACTTATTACACATTATTTCTTTTCTGGTACTCTCTGGTCCAGCCACAGTGGTCATCCTGCTATTTCTCACAAATACTATTTCAGCTCCTATCTCAGTGCCTTGGGTCTGATTGTCCCCCATGATGGAAATGTTCTCTCTCCTCACTTTTGCCTCTTAGAAATCCTTATTTAATGCTTCAAGACAGCTCAAACCCCAGCTTCTAAGATCCCCACCAGGCCTAGCCCCACCAAGCAGCCTCGATTCCTCTCTAAGATCCTAAGACCTCAGGCTAAAAAAAAAGGATGTCAGAAATCATCTAGTTATCTCGTCATGAAGAAAATAGTCTCAGAATTTAAGGGTCACATGTAAATATCAGAGGCAGGCTTGACACCTGTTTCTCTGACTCCAGAGCCAATGGTCTTTCTAATATCATACACGTATATGCAGACACACACATGTACATTTTGCACGATGGAATAAAGACTCCTTGAAGGTAAAGATTCTGGTTTTTGGTTCTTGAGCTTAGAACAGTGCCTAGTGCATAATGGGCACTTAGTAAGAACAACTAACATTTATATAGAGCTTTGAAATTTACAAAGCCCTGTACACATATTATTCCAGTTGGTGTTCACCATATTATACTCAGATAAATGTTTCTATTGTTCCATTTTACAGATGAGGAAAGTGAGGCTGAGAGATATTAAATGAGACAAGAGGCAGAATTGGAGGTTGGGTCTTTCTAATTCAGGTTCTGAACTCAAGTTCAGCACTAGTAGCCACGGAACTGTTTAGCTGCCTTTTAGCTCATCATCATTATCATCATCTTAATAATCAATAATGATAATATATTCATTGAGAAAATAACACTGCTAAAAATCTCTAATACCAAAAGTAAAAAAAGAACCATAAATTTATTATCTAGACTTCTGTGATTTTTGTAGGTTTTTTAAAATGAATTTTTATTTTTCATTCTTTTTCATCTCTACTTTTTTCACTTTGTGGTTTTTGCATTTGATTTATTGTTTTAATTTAGTTTGCATTAGTTCTGCAGTAGAACTGTTCCTTTTTTCAGATTTTTTTTTGAAGGGGAGTAAAAGATGAAAAGACATCAGGGGTGATGAGAAAGCTAGAATCTATCCCAGAGTTTACTTACCCAAGTGCAGATTGCATATGAAAGGTTATCTATATGCCTTCGCCAGTGAACCGAACCCTCCCTCCCCTTTTGGATGGAAATCGGGGCTTGAAGAGTGACTGTTCCACTCATGTGCTGACACATACAGAAAAGTTAGAAAAAATCCCTAAGCCAAACCTCTTAAATTCCTTTGATTTCTAGTTATGTGGGGGAGTTCCTCAGTTAACCCGGATCCATCTCTTGCCTATGTAGCACTCATGAGCAAAATGTTCTTGTGATCTGTGGAAACAGAAAGGACAGAGACAGACAGAAACCTGCACTACAGGTTTAGCCCATACAGATGTAGCATTATTTTCTTCGTGGTAACTAGGGGGAGGGGAGGGGAAAAGTGAAAGGGGGAAGGGGGAACCCCAGAGAAAACTTGGATTTTTGTTTTTCTTAAAGCTAAACTGGTTGTCTTTCATTGTAAGCCAAAAATGTAAACACAATGAAGCGAAAATATCCTGTGGGAAAAAATAGGGAAAGCCTTGAATTAGAATTTCACCTTAACAAGTTTCTGGGGGGGGGATTTCTTCAAGTGGAGCTATGGCCAATGTATCTTTAATGAGTTCCACTGGAATTCTGAAGAAAGTGGGCAAGGCCTATAAAAGGCATGAGCTGGGCCAGGTCTCTAGATAATAGAAATTAATTCTGATTTCCTATCTCATAACCGGCTAAGCTGCTACAAGGCCACAAATCAAGATGGACCATAGAATATCATTACACCTTAGAGAATTATTACAGATACAGAAAAAAAAGTTTCCCCTTTTCTCCCTCTTTCTGTGAAGGTCAACTGGTAAAGGAAAAAGCTGTGCCCTTTACACTTTACAGCTCAAGCTGTGGTCCTATATTTATAATCAATTCATAGTCTTGCTTACATGCACCTGACAAGTTATACTTGTAGCATAGAGAAAAGCCTTTTACAAGGATTTTTAGTCTTTATTCTGTATCATGAACTTCTATGACCAGGTGCTTAATTCTATGATCCTCTTCTCCAAATAATATTTTTAAATACACAAAGTAAAATACATAAATAAAAATAAATAAATTATATTGAAATCTAGGTATCAAAAAATCCCTAAGCCAAACCTCTTAAATTCCTTTGATTTCTAGTTATGTGGGGGAGTTCCTCAGTTAACCCGGATCCATCTCTTGCCTATGTAGCACTCATGAGCAAACCCTGTAACTCACCTATCAGTTATCCTAACATGATTTAGCTCAGCTACCAAAATGGACCGTGAGGTGTGACTCCTGTATATGCTATGGTTTCTTGCAGCCATGGATGAAAGGTAGATGGATCAGGTGGTCCTCAAAGGTGATGAGCTGAATAAGCCCTCACGCCAGAGGTGCTAGAACTTCCTGAATACACCATATATCCCTAATATACATATGGGTACAAAGGGGTCATGACTATAGCGCAGAAGAAGGTTGGACATAGACTAGGTGGTAGAATCCCATCTTCTCTCCACTGGGCCAGGTTGGCTTCTCATAGTTACCCGTTGGATGTCTTGTTTGCTATTGGTCCAGTCTCTCTGAAGCCATGGTCAATGGGGAAGTAGAAGAATTTAACATATTACTAATAAAAATTTGTATGCAAAAAATGTTGGTTTAAAGATGTCATCCAGTGACAAGAAAAAATGATGAAGAACATTGGAGGGGATGTGGGAAAACTGAAACATTAATACATTGTTGGGGGAGTTGTGAGCTAATCCATCCATTCTGGAGAACAATTTGGAACTATGCCCAAAGGGCCATCAAACTGCATACCTTGTGATCCAGCAATGTCTTTACTGGCTTTATATCCCAAAGAGATCATAAAAAAAGGGAAAAGGACCCACATGTGCAAAAATGTTTGTGGCAGCCCTTTTTGTAGTGGCAAGGCACTGGGTGCATGCCCATCAGTTGGGAAATGCCTGAATGAATTATAATATATGAATGTTATGGAATATTATGCTCTGTAAGAAATGATCAGCAGGATGAATAGATACAGAGAGGCTTGGAGAGACTTACATGAACTGATGCTAAGTGAAATGAGCAGAACCAGGAGATCTTTGTACACAGCCACAAGATCAAATCTGATGGACACAGCTTTTTTCAGCAATGAGATGGTTCAAGTCAATTCCAATAGTCTTGTGATATGCAAAGAGCCATCTGCATCCAGAAAGTGGACTAAGGACTGAATGTGGATAACAACATAGCATTTTTACCTTTGTTGTTGTTGTTTGTCTGCTTTTTTCTCATTTTTTCCCTTTTTGATCTGATTTTTCTTGTGCAGCATAATCAATATAGAAATCTGTACAATAGAATTCCACATATTTAACATATATTGGATTACTTGCTGTCTAGGGGAGCAGGTAAGGGGAAAGGAGGGAGAAAAATTTGGAACACAAGATTTTGCAAGAGTGAATGTTGAAAACTATCTTTGCATATATTTTGAAAATAAAGATATTATTTTTTTTTGAAAGATGTCATCTAGGAAAAGTATGATTGAGTAAGGAAGTAAACTAATCAGGTAGCTAGAATGAGAGCAACGGACAGCCCATGCAACAAAAAGAAAAAGTCATCTTAATTTGAGTTCCAATTATGGTTCTACAGTTTATTATCTCTGGTCTCAAGCAAGTCACCTGCACTCTCCAATACTCAAAATTTCTAATCTGTAAAATGAAGTAATTGATTCAATGATCATTAAGGCTCATTTCAGTTCTGAATTCTATAATCTTAGCACTGAAACCTAAATGAAAACCTTTAGCACATTAGGTGGCTTTCCTTGGGTGGATTTATGAGAGAACATGGACAGATATCACACAGAATAAGAAGAGAGTATGGATGGATAATAATGTGCTCTACTGGAGGTAATATCCTCTTGGATTAAATCACTAGTCCAGGGAAATATTGAATGCAATAATAATTGTCCTGTCATGTGAAAATATGCCCAATAATTTGTTGCATTTTAGCTAGGTGATAGAGATAGAGTTCCAGGTCTGGTTTCAGGAAGACCTGAATTCAAACCCAACCTCAGATACTTAACTGTGTGAGTCTGAGCAAATCACTTAAATTTCTGTTTGCCTCAGTTTCCTCAGTTAAAAAGTGGGGAAAACCATACCTCTCAGGATTGTTGTGACTATCAAATATTTGTAAAGCACTTAACACAGTTCATGGCACATAGGGAGCACCATGTAAAGGTTAGCCATTATTATTTAGCAGACTCTACTAATACTTAATTGTATATAGAAGATTTGAAACACCGACTCTTCATTCAGTTTTATGTTAGGCAGATAACAGCCTCTTTATCCTTTTTTTTCAAAACTACAAAGCTCTCAAAGCATATGCATCAATAGAGCTAGGAAAGAAACTAAAATGTGTCTTGATGTTACTATTTTAGTCATATTTTAAATTGATGTGAAAATACACTTAGACTCTCAGGCCATCTGAATTTGTGAATAGAGATTGGATCTGGACCTGGGATTTCTTTGGTAAAGAAAACACCTTGGTGGAGGAAGCATTCTCTCCCAATTCTTGTCTGCATCTTCTCTGCAGATTATAGAGCTGATAGGTGATGCTATGGATAGAGCGCCAGGTCTGGAGTCAAGAAGATCTGAATCCACATCAATCCTCAGACTCCTACTTGCTGTGTGATCCCAGGCAAATCACTTAACCCCCTTTGTTTCAGTTTCCTCGGGAGAAGGAAATGGCAAGTCGTTCTTGTATCTTTCCCAAAACTACCCCAGATGAAGGCAGCAAGAGTTGGACCTAACAACAGACAGTTGCCTGGATCACTGAGAGGTTGTGACTTAACTAGGGTCCCACAGCCAGGCAGGACTTTTACTCAGATCTTCTTGACTCCAAAGCTGCCTCTTTACCCATTACACTATATTGTAGCTTTAAATTGATAAAATAAAGATGATAAACAAGGGTTGATAGTTCTAGCCTCAAACACTACCCAGAATTGACTTACTATAAAAGAAGAGGCTAGACATTTTTGACTTACTGTTATAAATCATTAAGTAAGCCTCATATTGTAAATGTTTAGCTATTCTTTCCATATTTGTCCTTCTGGCTTCACTATTTAATATCTCATTGTTAGTACATCGTTCTATTCATTTATCAAGGCATCATGGGTAGTGATGTAATCATCACCAAGATTCATCCCAGCTCTAAAATTCTAATGTTCTGTGGTTTAGATGGTTGTCCCTCTCTACCTCTGTTCTTCCTTTATCAGAATCTCTTTTCTCTTCTTGCCTCTCTGCATATCTAAATCCTACTCATTCTTCAGGGGCCAAATCCAAACTTTCCCACAAAATCAGGGATGACTGTTCTAATCCATGCAGCTCCTTTTCTGAGCTCCTTCTGCACTCATTGTCTTTTTGTTACTTTATCACATTTCTATTCATAAACCGATCAGGTCTTTGCTCAGGTTGTGCACCATGCTTGAAATGCTCTCCTTCCTTGCCTCTGACTTTTAGAATCTTTTGTTTTCTTTGGCCATCAGCTCAGATGCCATGTTGTGAGTCTACAGAAAGCCTTTCTGGATTTTCTATTCCCCTGCCCTTCCCTCCACACCAAGTTGTTCTCTTTCCCATCTCCTATTATTTTGTATTTCATTATCTATGGGCATGTTGCATCTCCAAGAAAAAGCATAAGGTCTTTGAATTGTTTTTGGACTGTTTTACTTTTGTTTTTTCTAGTTATTACCAAATGCAGAGCCTTGCACATAGCATTCATTTAATAAGTGTTAGCCAAATTTGATTAAGTGCTGCTCTACCTTACAATTTAACTACTTCATTTGCATGTGTCTTGTGAGCTCAACAAAATGATGCTATTTTTAAAGGTGGTATTCTACAGTCTAGCATGTAGTGTTTGATAAATGTTTGGTCTGCCCACTTCCTGCCCTCTTCCATCCCCTCTACTAATACCTTCTATCTTTCTTTTTTTATAGTAAAGCTTTTTATTTACAAAACATATGCATGGGTAGTTTTTCAACACTGACCCTCAGGAAGTCTTCCATTCCAACTTTTCCCTTCCTTCCCCCTCCCCCCTCTCCTAGATGGTAGGTAGTCCAATATATGTCAAATATGTTAAAGTATATGTTAAATACAATATATAATACCTTATTTCTGAGATTATACACTGTACTTGTTATATGTCCCTACACAAATACCTGTTATCTTCTCCATAGGAATATAAGCTCTTCTGTTTCTGCTCTTCTTTGTATCCCTACTACTAAATACAGGATTTGGCACATAGCAGGTGCTTAATACATGCATACTGACTGATAAACAGAAAGATTGAACAACCATCTTTTTTTCTCTTCAAAAAATCAGGGAGATAAATATATCTAAATATGAATTAAATAATGCATGTAAGGTATTTTACAAAACTTAACATGCTATATAAAAGTTAGCTATTAATAATATATTTATTATTAATGATGTCTTTTAAATACTTTATTAGTAAGAGAAAGGGGAAGGAAATTAAATAAATGTAATTAATAAATTTAATAGAAATAAAATCTTAAAATATGTTCTATGACTATAAAATTATTTTCTTTAAATAATAATAAAAATGTTACATAAATGCTAGTTATTAATTATAATCATAAAGATCTATATTCTTTTTATATTCCATAATAGATTCCATAATAATGAGAACTATATCTTTATATAATAATAAAGTGCTGAATAAATTTTAGTTAATGATCTGGCTTGCTACCTTATCATTCCATCAAAATTTTTCCATATAAAGCAACCAATGATCTCTTTCTTAGTTGCCAAATCTCAATTTCTCAATACTGATTCTCTTGACTTTTCTGAAGCCTTTAACACCTTCTTCTCCTTGATACTCTCTTCTGTCATGGTTTTAGGGACACCACTCTCCCCTTTTCCTTTTCCCTATCTGATCTCTCTTCTCTTTCCTTTGCTGGATCTCCCTTCAAGTCACACCCTCATGTCCTGGACTTTCTTCTCTTCTCTAAACTGCTTCACTTGATGATCTCGTCTACTCCTACGAATGTAATTGCCATCTCTATGTTGATAATTCCCCAATCTATCTTTCCTGCCCCAATCTCTCTATCAATTTCACAATCTCCAATGTCCAGAAGACATCTTACAGCACAATATTTCCTAAACAAACCTCATCTTTCCCCCTTAAATTCCTATTCCTGCTTTCACTGTCATTGTAGAGGCAACGTTATCCTTCCAGTCCCTCAGGCTTCCCACTTAGGAATCATCCTGGAGTCCTCACTATCTCCAACCCTCTATATCCAATTTGTTGCCTCGGCTGTTTGAATGAAACATCTCCCAAAAATGTTCCCTTCGCCTTTTGACACTGCCATCACTCTAAAGTAGACCTTCATCGCCTGGATTTCTGCAAGAGCCTGCTGGTGAGTCAGCTTGTCTCAAGTCTCGCCCTACTCCAAATCTATTCTCTGTTCAGCCATTAAAATGATTTTCTTAAAACACAGGTGAGATATTTCATCTCACCCCTCCCCCAGTCAATAAACTTCAGTGGCTTCCTATTGCCTTCAGGAACAAATTCAAAATGCTCCTTTTGGCACTCAAAGCCCTTTATAGCTGATTCCCCTCCCACTTTTCTAATCTCCTTGCACCATCCTACCTGGCATATACTCTTTGATCTACTGACCCTGGCCTCCAGGATGTTCCATGAATAAGACACTCTGTCTCTAGGCTCTGGGTATTTTCTCTGGCTGTCTTCCATGCCCTTAATGCTCTTCCCTCTTCACTGCAATCACTGACCTCCTTGGCTTCCTTTAAGTCTCAACTAATATCCTACCTTCAACATGAAACCTTTCTCAATCCCTCTTAAATCCAATGCCTTCCTTCTATTTCCTATTTATTCTGTATATAGATTGCTTTGTATATATTTGTTTATATTATTATCCTCCCCATTAGATTGTAAGCTCCTTAAGGACAGAAACTGTTTTCACCTTTTTGTATCTCCAGTGCTTAATTTGATGCCTGTCACATACTAGGTGTTTAATAAATATTAACTGATTGATTGGTGTTGAAGAAGAAAAAGGAGAAGGAAAAGGAAGGAGAAGGAAGAAGAGGAAGAACAAGTAGGAGAAAGAGGAGGAAGAAGAGGAAGAAAAGGAAGAGGAAGAAGAGGAAGTAGGAAGAAGAAAAGGAAGAGGAAAGAGAAAGAAGAATGGGAAGAAGAAGAAAGAACAAGGAACAAGAGAAAGAAGAAGAAGGAAGAGGAAGAGAAAAAAGAAGGAAGAAGAGGAAAAATGGGAGGGAGGAGGAGATATCCAATAATCCCATTTTATATAATGGCTCTTTGAGAACAGTCAGAATTTGATAAATAAAAAGTTTTTTACTTTTAGTTTTCTATATTTTCTGCAGTGTTACTTTACTTAGCATTACTTTATTTTCCCTTGTTCTGTAATCTTGGGCAATGCCAGAAAGAGGTCAGCCTGAAAGTAGTAGAAGCTTGATAGGTAAAGTAAATGGATAAATATGATAAGGAAAACAAATGAGTGAATTCACTGTCAAATTCAAAACAGCAAGAAAGCCTTGAAGGGAGCAGTTTTAACTTCTTGACAAATCTGTCACCTCCATCGGAGGCAGCAAAGCTTGTCAGAGGCAGAGAAGTCCCACGTCACTTCTGAAAGAGCCCCCTGTCTCTGACATCTAGCATTTGTTTTGAGGCTCATCCTTAAGAGCCTCAAAAAAAAAGAGATTGGAGTGATGGGTAATTCTGGGGAATCTAGCCAAAGCACTTTGCCATTGGCAATGTACAAAAATCCTATATTTTAAACAGCAGAAGCTGTGGGGATGCTCACCTACGAATGGGAGTCAATTTCACTGGAGTCTTTTTTTTTTTTTTTTGATGGGAAGTTGCACAAATTTGAAAACCTCTTTTGAATAAATTGTTTCATATAATTTGGGGGAATGCTCAAAGCAGACATGCTTCCTGTCAGTGGGCAGAGTAAATTCTCTTCATGGCATGCAGATTTTCCCTTTCTGCATCTGTCTGTCCTTTGCTATTTGATCGTGTTGAAGAGGAAGTCGGGCTTGTCATACTAAAAATATACCTGCCAAAGTACTCTAGATGGCTGAACTTCCCATGAGCTGGGGAAAACAGACAGCATGCTTTAGGAGGGAAGAATTCACTGGGGAGGAGGAAGCAAGCCCCCTAGGGTGGATCTCTGCAGCCTTGATGCTCTCAAAGTCAATCTGCTTTAGCCAGAGCCCTATATTAGGCACATATATCTCCAGTGCTTTACACAGTGCCTGTGACAATCTAAACCCAACACGAAATAGTCCTTGCCTTTAAGGAGCTTTTATTCTACTGGGGAAATACATTGAAACCAACAAACACCTATTACATATCTTATATTGGGAGAGAATATTAAAAGCTAGAAGGATAAAATTCAAGCTGATTAACTTCACTTGGAAAAAATGGCAATTCTTGGGTTTCCCTTACCGTTCTGAATTTCTCTTTATTAAAAAGTTTTGGGGCACATACACAGCTCAGGGTAGAGACTTCACCACTAACTAATGAGTTTGTGGTGTGACCTTTGACAAGCTGATTCCCCTCTCTGAGTTTCTGAGGATGGGGATGGTTGGATTTGATGTTCCCCAAAGCCCATAAAATTTAACATTCTCCAAGTCTGTGATTCCAGATCAGGCTCATGGTGCTTAAGTTTGCTCCTACACAAATGAGTGTATCAGAATAGGAGACTCCTCCCCCCTCCACATCCTTTAAAATATATATATATATATGCATATATATATGTATATATATATATATCTTAAGAAGCAAATCACTAGTTCCGCTAATATTAAGGTGTTTTGAAAAAGTGTTTCAAGTTTTCCTGAAGCATCCAGTATTATGGCACTCAGTAGGTCTTTTGAGAATAATGTGGAGGGTTTTCTGTTTGCCATTATCTCCTTTGGTCCTTAAACCACTCTGTCAGAGGCATGCATATCCATATTTTATAGCTGAGGAAACTGAATATCAGAGGGATTGGGTGTCTTACCCATGCTCACATGGCTAGGAAATACCTAGTTCTCCTGATTCCAAGTCCATCACCATAGCTAGTATTCCACACTCCCAAGGTGAAAACCCAAAACCTAGGCAAGAAATTTACCAACATCAATACAGTAAAGCATAAACTTATTCACTATAGAATCATTGTCCAGAAGAAATAATAGTTGCAGTCACATTCAAACTAACAAAATGGGGGGTTGATCCTGTGACATTGGCAGAAAAATGAGCTCTTAATTAAAGAGTATCTTTCTTAGAAAAAAAAACATTGTGTTACTTTTCTTTTTGTCCCCAATAGTATTTTAGTTTTTCAAATACACATAAAGATTTTTTTCCAACATTCATTTTTGTAGGACTTTGTGTTCTAAATTTTCCTCACTCCTTTCCTTACCCTCTCTAACCCCAAGACAGCAAGAAATCTGATATAGGTTATACATATACAATCCTTTTAAACATATTTGTCATGTTGTACAAGAAAAATCAGACCAAAAGGGAAAAAAGTTCTTGAAAGAAAAAGAAAACAACAAAAAAGGTGAAAATAGTATGCTTCAATCTGCATACAGTCTCCATAGTTCTGGATGCAGATGACATTTTCCATCCCAAGTGGAATTGCCTTGAGTCACCCCATTGCTGAGAAGTTGATCATGTGTTACTATTCAAAGAGCAGTATGTAAACGTAGTGATAAAACCTTCCAGGATGGCCAGCCCTAACTCATTCCAAGGCTACAAATGTGTGTGTAAGTGTGTGTGTATGTGCACATCATCATCTGTACATACCCCTTCAAAGTGGCAAAGACTGGAGGAAAAGAAAGATGACACAGGTCTGGAAGGATTTCCCCTTAGAGTTCTCCATTTGGACAAGTCAAAATGACCAGCCTGGCTCTTTCTGTCCTCAAGGCTTGATACATAATAAGGATCTGATAAATGTTGATGAATAAGACTCAGAGAGAGTATGTGATTTGCCCAGGATCACACAGTGGAATAGATAGAAAGAGAATTCCTGTTTTTGGAAATTCCTATTTCTGCTCTTCCTACTGCTTGGGCTCTGGTCATTAAGAAGTCTGACTTTCCAAGAAATAATCATGATCATAAAACTGGTCAAAATTATATGTTAGTCTCTTCAAGAGTCTATCATTTCCTGTCTGTGAGGATCTATCCCGATCCAGATCTGCATATCTATCATATAGACAATATCTATAGATATAAATATAGATATATTCTCATGCATGTATGACTAAGACTGAACTATAGCTAAATCTATTGCATTATGTTAGTAGTAGAATTTTTATCTATAGATATCTAGATGATAGGTAAATATAAATATGTCCTCAAGCATGTAGCATAGAATGACTGAATAAGATATAGCTATATGGTGATTAAGGCAAAATATAAATATATTCTATTATGTGTATATTATCTACTATGTATATAATGTATCATATGTTGTGTAAATATAAATAGTATGACTATGTATAGATATTTATATCTACATAGATAGTTACATCTATATAGATATAAATAAATATGTATGTATATACATATGCATGGATATATACATATATCTGTTTCTGTCTTTGTATAATAACACATTTGTGTAACTATCTTACAAAAAAAGAAAATCTCTGAACATTTTTTTTAAAAAACCCAATATCTTATAATATAGGGCAGCCAAATGGCCCAGTGGATAGAGTATCTGCCTGGAATCAGGAAGACTCATATTCCTGAGTATAAATCCAGCCTCAGATAATCCTCGTTTAACCCTGCTTACCTCAGTTTCCTCATCTGTAATGAGCCAAAGAAGGAAATTGCAAACTACTTTATTATCTTTGTCAAGAAAAATCCAAATGTGGTCGCAAAAAGACAGACATGACTGAAACATCTTAATAATAGCAATCACTTTATAAAAGAATTAAAGATCTCATTCTGGAAGGAACCTATAAGTTGTCTGGACAACTGCTTCATTTTACAGATGAGAAAACTGAGTCCCTGGGAAGTTAAATGACAGAGGTAGTAAATTTCTGAGAAAGACTCTTCAGACTGGACTCGAATTTTTCAAGAAGAATTATGTTGAGTTGTGTTACTTCCTTCTGGTGGATCTCTGGGAAAGAAAGACTGCTTTTCAGCTCAGTCCTCAGACTGTAGACCCAGTGCTCTTTCCAGGGTTCAATGGTCTGACTCCAGCACCTAACCCAGTGGCTGGCACATAGTTGGTGATTAATAAGTGCTTGTTGATTTAAAAGTATATATATATATTTATACACTTTTATGCAAAGAGCAAAAGAAGTTTGAGCCAGTTTTAAAGATTTCATAATATAGAATCCAAAGACTCCCTGACTGGAAAGGACTTCTCTCCCATGAGGAGTTAAATCAAATTGTATTGCCCCCTTCTTGAGGCTCGCCAGGGAAGATTGCTTCTCAACCAATGAATTTTCTTCTTTACCTTAGCTCGGTTTGCCAATATTGTCTGTCTGGAAGTCCTTTCTTGGGCCTTAACTAAATCACCACCACCTATTTGTCTCTCTTTTGTCATTAGCTAGAATGAGAAATGAAAAATGACTCAGTAAAATTGTCAGACTGAAAATAAATTAGGCTGCAAGAAGGGACAAATTAAGACCACTTCTCTAGGCTATCTATGCTCATGAGGGTACCAGTCACAGAAGACAGCATGGATGGGGCTGACAATGCTTCTTGCAGGCTGCTGGATGTTTGTTTGTTTTTTTAACTGATGTGCAAAGTTAATTGAAAAGTAAACCTAGATCCAGGGAAAGATTTCATTTCATTTTAAAATTTGTATTGCTGTCTTCTGTTTTTATGTAACCTTCCCGTCTAAATCTAATCCCCTTCTCTTCCCAGCCCCTGTAACAAAGAATAAGAGAGAGAAAGCTGTTCACAGAAACTAACCAGTGTATCAACAAAGACTGAATAATTATATGCAGTTTTGCACCCATAATCCCCCACCTTTGAAAGGAGGGGAGGAGAGTGCATTTTCTCTGCTTTCTAGGGCCAAGCCTGATCATTATAATTACACAGCTTTATATTTCATTTTCAAGTGTAACAGTTATTACATAAAGAAAAAACATTTTAATTCTTTGCCATTCCTATGTTTGCTTTTTCTTGCCCTCCTCTCTCAGTCTCTCTCAGTCATCGCTTACAAAATCATAACAAAAAAGATGTTATGTTTTGTTTTTTTCTGGGAGGAAATCTTTACCGGTCTGCAGAGTCTTTCCCAAATTTTCACTTTGCCAGGAAACATGGACTCATATTCTCAAGTATTCTCTTTCAAATGGAAGGGCCAGTACACATGGATTCAGTGGATCTGAGTTCAAAATAGTCTTCAGATACTTAATGTCTGTCACTGGGCAAGTCACAATCTCTGCCTGCTTCCATTTTCTTATCTATAAAATGAGGAAAATAATAGTGTCCCAAGGTGGTTGTGAAGGATCAAATGAGATAATATTTTAAAAACATTTTGCAAATTTTAAAGTATTATATAAATGTTAGATATTATGATTAATAATGTTATAATTAATTAATTATGAAATAATGCAGATATTATGTAGATTGCAAGCCATTTCTGCCTGCCCCTCCCACGGGACTCTTAACTGTTTCCTCTCTAAAGGTCACCCACCAGGGGTCCACCTCACATGATGGAGGCAAATATTAAAGAGCTGTATAAATGTTAGCTATTATTGTTATTATAATACAGGAAATCATTATCATTAAAAAGGTGGAGCATGGGGCTAACATGTGATAAAAGCAGTGAAATGAAGTTAGGGGGAGGTGTACATAAATCAAGCTTTTAGTTAAAAGCCTAAAGTCCAAGTTACCCCTAAATTCTTTAAGAGAAAAAGTTCATGGCATATTCTTCATTGCTCTACCTTTAAACCTGCTTCAAAAACAGGTGATTCTTGGCTGTCCTAAGTAAGCTGCCAACAGAAACCCACAAATGGAACACTCAAAATGCAAATTTATCCTTCTTTAAGCAAATTTATGCGACCCAAGACATCCTATTCCCTTTCCCCTTTTAACATTAGGATGCATAAAAAATATGAATAAGGTCACAAGAAAGAGTTCATTGTCTATTTAAAGAATGGTTTTAATGAAAAAATAAACGAAGAGAAACCCCCTGTCTGGTGGCATTTCTAGTAATGCAAACCCGTCTTGAGTTGACAGTCATATTTTTTTAAACTGTGACACCGAGTATAGATACAGGACCAGGGCAAGTGATAACGGGCCCACAATTGTCCTGAGTGAAGATGCCTCTGGAGCTATGATGATGTCCTCTGGACAAAGAAATTGCAAGCAGTCTATGCAAATGTGTCCTTTCCCCCATTACTGAAAGTGACCTTTATTATTGGAATGTAATAGCAACATTAATTTCTGAGTTAATATTGCTTATTGGCCTGAAGGGAGACTGGAAAGTGTATTGTCAAGCTTCCACCCCAGAAACTGGGATCATTTAAAGCCTCCCCACTTTACTTGCCCTCACCTTACAAGTTCCAGTGTGACTGATGTCAGGGTAGATGCTTAATCTGCTGGTGCCTCATTTTCTGTTTGAATTCTAGGGGGAAAAAAACCATCCTTTCAGGATGATTGTTATATAACATTTCCTTTTTCACTTTTTATAAGTGCCTTTTAACACATACGTAAGATTTAGGAGAGTAGGAGAGACCTGTCAAATGAGATGACAAGATAATGTACATATTATATAATATATTTATATATAGACATATAGACACATGTAATGTAAAAGTATGTAGATATGTATACATGTAGATGTAACCCATATCGATAAAAAAATGCCTAACTGTGTGTATATGCGAGTATATGTGAATGCATATGTATATAGAGGTGTATATGTGTATATACATACATATATAATAGTACTAAGATGCATGTGTGAATGAATATATGTGCAAGTGCCTGTATATTTACATGCACATGCATATACATAAATGTACACTCCCATCCGTGTACACACATGCAGTGTACACACATATATAATCTATATCTGTCTCTATACACAATACATGTATATGTACAGATATGCACACACTATATACATATATACATACATATATTTATATACATATATGTGTATATATATATATATATATGTTTATATAGATGTATCTATATACCTAGAGAGGTGTAGAATGCCAGATTCAGTTTAGGACTGGACCTGATTTGTGGGCAATCACATGCATTACTTAACAAAGAGATACGCTTGAAAGTTTGAATCTTTTGTCTCCTCAATCATTCCATCTTTTACCAGCCACAATATTTGTGTATAACAATGATTGTCAGAGTCTTCATAGGTAAAGCAGGTGCCTTCCTGCTGCAAAAACATCAGGGAAGCGCAAAGATTTGATTTTCCTGGTGGAACCAGCAAAGCCAATGGGCCTTGCTGGGGGAGGCAAGGGAGGGGAGAGCGGCTTTGAGAGGGAGACCTGTGGGGGTAAATAAATCACTCCAACTATCTCCAGCTGCAAGGGACTTAACTGCAGTTTAACTGGCCTTTCATAGTCATTTTTGTGATTTATATGAACAGTGATAACACCTTAGGCTTTCAGTGCCCTTTAAAATAAATTTACCAGTCAGTTTTTTCAAAGTCTACCTTAAGAATCCGAGGGAGGAAAAAAAAAAGAAAAAAGACAAATGGTAGCATGTAAAGAGACAAAGGAAAGTTAGCATGTACTGACAAGTAACATTCAGACACTGACAGAGCAAGGGGAGGGCTGAACGTGAGCACATTTCCAGGGAATTCTGGCTCCCAAAGGCAAAGCAAAACAAAACACAGTGATTGAATTTAAAGGGAGAGAATGCAAAGGCCCTGATTGCAGGGAACTTCAGACCAAGTTCTCCAGCTCCCTGGGTCATTTTGGGATGCCTGGACCCCAGCTGGAGGGCTGGCTCCTCTCACCAGCCCCCCCTTCCATGACTTACATTTTTATGTGACCCATAACTATTTCTGGGGCTCCATTTATTCAAAATTCCCCCATGCAGTCCTCTTTCAGACACCTTCAGTCAAGAAACCAGCAATGAAATCAAGTTAACATTTGTACAAATAAGACTCACTTTCCCAAATCCAGACCAAATTGAAGTTGTTAGGTCTAATAGCAGCCCACTAGCTCAGGGAAGTAATAGAGTAACCTTGTTAAAATATTATTCTATATGAATGATGCATTGAGTTCCCACACAGGTAAACTCTGGGTGGCTCTGTCTCCAATTTGTAATCCTTCAGTTTAAAAAGTGAAAACATTTAATTACTTAAAAAGAAATCCTATTATTTCAGATTTCATGCATGATGTATTCCTTATACCAGGGTCAAGGAATTATGGAGGCAAAATAAGATCTGGTGATAAGTTTGCCTTTGAAAAGGACCTGATGTATGTTCAAATGGCCCAGCATAATTGATCAGGAAAGGGTCTGTGACAGCAGATTGGGCAGTGTTTAAAGGAAAGTAAATACAGTGAACCCCATGTGACTGACACCCAGATGAGGTAATGTCTGACTTCTCTACCTTGGTTTAACTCAGAGCACAAAAACTACTCTGCAAATGGGAAGGTTTAAAAAGGTGTATGTGTGTGTGTGTGTGTGTGTGTGTGTGTGTGTGTGTGTGTGTGTGTGTGTGTGTGTGTGTGTAAATGAAAGGCCTATTTTGTTCAAAACAAAACAAAACAAAACAAAAAGCCTCTAACATCTCTGGGGAAAAAATGGCCAAATTCCAGGTAATGAATGGAGAATAAGGGGGGCATGAGAGGAACTTGGGAAAATACAGGATTTTCTTATCTTCTTCCATCTCTTGCCAAGAATACCGATAAGGGCTGGGCTTAGTACAAAGAGAAAGGGGACAGAAGCTCTGAGGTAAGCAGTTAGTGAATGAGGGAAGGGCTGGAATCAAATGCTTTATATTGGCAAAAGGATGCCAAGAGCTTCCCATTAATCCAGAACAAATGGGAAATGGAGTATTCTGGTCAAGTCGATTATTGTGGCTAATCAAATAGCACACATGCACTGCCAGTTTTTAAAGAAGAAAAATATGAAGTGTAAAATTCACTTAATACCAACTGACAATAATTTAATGGATGGAACAATAGACTGAGAAGCTAGGGCAGCACTTCTTAACTTGGGGCCTTTCACTGAATGTGTGTGTGGTGTGTGTGTGCTTTAATCAAATATTTTGATTCCTGTATTTCAGTATAATTGGTCTTCTTTGTAAGTCTGTATATTATTTCATGCCTTTAAAATATTCTGAGAAGGGTACATCCATAGGCTGACTGCATACATACAAAAGGTTAAGATCTTTGATCAAATATTGGATTTGAAATCAGAAAATGGGTTTGAATCTCATCCGTGGTAGGTGTGAGTTATGTGATCTGGAGCAAGTCACTTATATCTTAGTCTCAGATTTCTTACTGCTAGAATATAGGGACTGAACAAATAACCTTTATGCTCCAGCACTAAAGTTTGACTCAAAGTCTTATTTGATGATCAATCAATCAATAAACACCAAACACCAGTCACTGTGGTAAGTTCTAAGGATACAAAAAGAGGTTAACAATTTTTGCCCTCAAGAAATTTACAATCTAATGAGAGATATAACATGCAAATATATACAAAGTGAGATCTATGCAGGATAAATAGGAGATAATTAACAGAGGGACTTCACTGGAATTGAGAGCAGGTGGGGAATGGTTCCCCCATAGAATTCGAGATTTTAGTTGAGACTTAAAGAAAGCTAAGGAGATCAATAAGCACTTTGGAATAAGTATAATCAGTGATCTCAGTACCATTTTCCTATTTTTAAGTGTCAAAAACTTAAGGCAGCTTAAATTGGAGTTATCTTAATTATAAATAGTACCATTTAAAAAAAATGCTTTGCCTCAGGTTTTCTCAGCCACCAATTTGCGGTCTGACTAGAGATCTGATTCGAGGCTGAGTCTTAATCAGTGAAGAGCTATTCCCTGTCTGTTAACATATAATCAGTTTCAATTTTATTTAGTGATGTCCTATGCATAGTCAAAAACATTTCTTTTGATTATGTTCTTAGGACATATAGACATAAAGCTTATGTATAACCCACAAGCCTTTCTTGAACCGTATCTCACCTACTCCTATTCTTGCAACCCAAGTTACCAAATAAAAGATGATTTACTAGGAAGGTCTTATTTAATTCTTCATAGAATTTCTCTACCTCTCCATGCCTTTCCTATAACAGATGCTAGAGATAAGCTGCAATTATTTCCATGGTGGTACTTTTTGGCTCCTAATGGTCAATACATCAAATATCCCACAAAATGACGTTTGTCATTGTCTTTGGACTCATTCTCATCATCTCAGATAGTTATAGATTTGGCGCTGGAAATCCAATTAAATGCAATCATTTCATTTGGTAAATGAGGAAATTCAGACTCAGAAGATGGAGTAGTGGAAAGAGCATTAGATCTGAAGTCAGGAAGACTATGTCATTATGACACCCTCTCTTTCCTTTATTTACTACTCCAAGAAGAACCCTTAAACCATCCTTCTATTTAACTGGTTACTACCTTTTGTATTCTGCTTCCATTTAGAGTTAGAATATCAATATTAATATGCTTCAGTCCCCCACTGGTGACCTATCTACTCATCTAGTCACTAGACAACATTGTCACATTTAGAGAATCAACCAAATTCATATTTATATACAATCTAAAATTTGTGTGTTTTTAGCATCTTATATCCCCATTTCTGCCCTCTGTGATTGTCACTTTGGAAACAGGAGGGGGTCCCTCTGAGATGGAAAGGACATTTTTGCATTGTCACCAAGTCACCTACTTATGGGTAATGAGCTTCTCTGTATCTAGCTAAAGTAATAATTAATAATCATAACAACAACACTTTCTCTGTGCCAGGAGCTGTGATAAGCACATCGGATCCTCACAACAACCCTGAGAAGGAGGTACAAACATTTATCCCCATTTTTACAGATGAGGAAACTGAGCAGAGTTTAAATGACTTGACCAGAGTCACACAGGAAGTATCTGAGGCTGAATTTAAGCTCAAATTTTCCTGACTCTGGCCCAATGCTCTATCCACCCCATCTCCCCCTCCCCCCCCACCAAAAAAAAAAAAAAAAAAAAAAAGCAAATCATAGCAGAGCATGGACATTGAAAATATAGACACAGCTGATGTCAGTTGCAAAGGGACTTAAGGGCCAAGGATTTAGTTCTGAACTTGGTAAGCCAAGGGAAGGTTTTGAAATAGGCTTAATGTGATCAGAACTGTCCATTGGGAAGAATCCTCTGTAGCACTGTAATAGATGGATGTTTGAAGATGGCAGAAAAGGCAGTAAGTAATTATCCTAGTGTTAGGGAGATTGATCTGGGCCTGAAACACAGTTGGCTGGGAAGGAAAAGGGGTAGAGGAAGGGAGCAAGCAAGTACTAATACCCACTATGCGTAGATAGAACCTACACTGTACAAAGTGCCCGATCTGGAGTCAGGAAAACTTATCTTCCTGAGTTCAAATCCAACCTCATACTGGGTAAGTCACTTAACACTGTTTGTCTCAGTTCCTCATCTATAAAGTGAACTGGGTAAGAAAATGAATCTCTTCAATAATTTGTCAAGGAAACCCCAAATGGGGTCCTGAAGAGTCAGACATGACTCAAACAATTGAATGACAATCAACAGTTATATGACCATAAGCAAAATTACTTTACCAGGCTGCCTCAGTTACCTCATCTGCAAAACAGATAATAAGGTGATTGTGACAATATTTTCATTCAGATAATATTTGTAAATGAGATAATATTTGTAAAGCACTTAGTTCATAGAAAATACGATATAAATATAAAATACAATATAATTATTTCCCCTTCCCAATAGAAGAAAGGGGAAGGCAAATTTGAGAACTATTGCAGAACACTTCCTCAGGCAACTTCTTCGCTTTAGTCTTTTGATCCCTTAGCTTGACCTCTCCCCTCATTTCAGGAGAACTCTTAGATAATCTCCTTTTAATCATAACCCCTCCAATTCCCTCCATTCTCCCTTCCCTTCCCACAGTGGACATTTCCCTCCCCACCTACATTTCTCTTTAAAAAAAAGCAGCTCCTTAAAAACCAACTCCTCCACAAAGCCTTCCCTGCCTAATTAGTAAAGAGCAGCCCAATGGCCCCAGGCGCCACTCAGTTTTTGATGTGGCTCTTTGACTTTCTCCCCTTTTCTTACAACAAAACACCAAACTAGCCTTGAGTTTTTTTCTTATCTGGACCTGTTCATTAATCCCTCAATTCTTGTTTTTCTAAAAAATGGCCCCAGTCATTTACTTTTCCTTTATGCTTCACCTGTATCAGAACTATCTTTAATTATAAGCTTTAAAGCTTTTATATTGTATTAATTTCTATCACATGAATTTTTAATTAAAACATTTAGGGGTTGTTCTCTTGAATTGATTGCCTGGCACACAGTAGACTCTTAATAAATGCATATTGACTGACTAAGTGACCCAATGTAATACCTGCCACATGGTCAATGAGTAAAAATAAGGTCTCTTGATCATAAGAATTAATAGAATTTCGATGTTTTAGGACAAATCAAAGAATACTTTAAATACAGAGCTCATTTCTACTTATGTCTGAGACATTCTTAGGGAGAAAGGGGGAAAGATTGAATATTATTATTTTAGCTAAATCTATGAATTATGGAGGCATGGGGCTATTACACCAGCCTGTCTTAAGTACACATTATTTTAATTCCTTTTCTACTGTGAAAAGAAGCTCACTTTTTTTTCCTTGTAAAAGTGACATCATTATTAATAACCTGACAATCTTCCTTATACCTTTTAAAAATAATGATTGAATTATGAGATATGATCTACAATCCAATAAATCCCTCATAGCTAGAAATTTGTTACTCTAGTTTTCAGGTTGAATATATATATATATATATATATATATATATATATATATATATATATATATATATATATATATATATATTAGCTAGAGAAAAAAAAAATCTAAGCCAGAGAATTTGTCTATTAGCTAGAGAAAAAAAAATCTAAGCCAGAGAATTTGTCTTAAGAAATATGGATTAAATAATGTCTTACCTGGAAGCTGGATCGAATCCCAGTTGCAAAATTGCCTCTTACATCATGATGTTTTTCCTGGAGCTTGCTCTTCCTGGATGGATTTGTAAGCCAGTGCCCTGCAGGCCTTGCAGGGACAGTTCCAGTTGGCTTACTAAGTCAGGAGTCCATGGAGAACCCAGTTTGCAGAGAAGTAATAAGGATAGCTGGCGGTTAGCATTGCACTGCCTTTGATGCTCAGAGTGGTCTCAAGAGCTTAGGTTACTGGGGTGGCTTGGCTCTCTAAGGAAGGTCCACACTGTCAGATTTGAGAAGCAGGCAGGGGGGCTAATTCTATTCTCCTTTTGTTCACAGTTCAGGTGTTTCTACAGATTAGAGTTAGTGGACTGTTTTTAAGGCTGTAAGAGTTTCCAAATAAGGAAGGATATTAACTGACTGGTTGTGAAGTGAATAGGGATCTGACATGAGGAAGCAATTTCTGGTGAATCACAAAACCCAGACAGACTAATACTGTTTCCAGGTTCAGATGATAAATTCCTCTCAGTTTTTGCCTCTCTTTTAGCACTTGACTAAACTTCAGTGGAAGCTGTCTATTTTAGTGAAAAGATTTCTCTGGGGATATCATAGAACCTTGTTTCTACAGAAAATATATACTATTTACATATAATATATATATATGTATATATATATAAATATATATATATATAAAATAGGCCATAGGAAAGAAACAAGCATTTATTAATCATCTCTCACTTGAACCTCACAACCCTGGGAGATAGGTGCTAATTATTTTCTCCATTTGATAATGGAGGCAGAAGTCATACAGCTGATAAGTGTCTGAGGCCAGATTTGAACACAGGTATTTCTTCCTAATTTCAGGCCCAGGCTTCTATCCATTGTGACCACCTATCTGCTTCTGAAAAAGAATAATATCAGGTTGTTGAGGAATAACTTTAATTAGGCAGCTTCAGAGAAGCTTTTATTATTTATCTATCACTTGGTATAATCTCCATATAGTGTTCAGCACAATATTAATGTTCCTCTTGAGTTATAAGTTGTAGCTCACTATCATCAAGAACCTTTTCAGGTTCATCAGAATATCATACAAAGTAAACCTAAGCAAAATTTTACATTGCTGACTAGTGATTTGGTCTATGTGGATAATCTCTCACAACTTAAGAGACAACTTACACTCCACATCTCATTATCTATCTATCTATCTATCTATCTATCTATCTATCTATCTATCTATCTATCTATCTATCTACCTACCTGTCTGTCATCTATCTATGGAATTGCCTGAGGTTCAGAGAGTTAAATGGCTTCTCCATGTCGATAAATTTCAGAAGCATGATCTGAACCAATTTTCCCAGCACCCACTATGTTAAACTGTCTCTCTGGAAAAAAAAGTTGAAGATAAAAAAATATGAATTAATAGTTAAAGCTAAATTTGAATTTAGTTGAATATTGAACTTTAGAATTTAGATATAGATTGATCAAATTTTGATTTTTCCACCTTGGAAGGTCATTTCTGAGAATTTGAGTGTCTTTATTCTACTTTTCACAGTAAGGATTACATTTGCATTTGAGACTATAACATCCTCTTCTTACCATGTGATTAATTATTCATCTTAATTCCCCCTTGATAAATCTCCTTGACCAACTTCCAAAGAAGAGACAAAAGAGTGAGCTCTGTAGTCATAAAGAGACTTGTAGACCTGTGCCTCCATTCTCATCTTTGATTTGCAGAAGGTAGCTAAAACCTATCCCAGAAAGATGTACCATTTGGAAATTTGGGAAAATAATTAGAGCATACAGGAGTATGCTCTACTCCTATACATTCTGGAGAGTATAAAATTAACAGAGTTGTTGTAGAAAGGGTAGTAGAAACAATGAGATCAATGTGGATGGTAGGCATTATGTGTACACACACTTGATTTTAAATATTATTTTTAAGGACGCATTTTTTAATGTTAGAAAAGTCTGCCTTTATCCACTGTATCCTAGCTGCCCTGAATGTATATTATACATCATCTTTTTTTGAGCTTCATGACAACACTTTGAAGTAAGCATTATTTGCTTTATTTTAGAGATTAAGTGACACATATCATCACAGGAAAGATACAAATCCAAGTCTTTCTACCTCTATCCTAGTATTTATGAGATGTTCCTTCTGTCTTTGACAGATTAGTAACTTTCATTAAGATTTAGTCCATCTTGTGTAGCAAGACAATTGTATAAATATGTATATATATATGTGTGTATATATCTCTATATATCTATATCTCTCTATATATAGATATAGTATTTAACATATACTTTAACATGTTTAACATGTATGGGATTACCTGCCATCTAGGGGAAAGGTGGGGGGAAGAAGGGGAAAAGTTAGAACAGAAGTTTTTGCAAGGGTCAATGTTGAAAAATTATCCATGCATATGTTTTGTCAATAAAAAGCTATATTAAAAAAGAGAGAGATTAGATAATTTAATTGGACACAAAAATACTATCAGATTAAAAATAAAACCCAAGGCTTGATATATATATATATATATATATCAGACTATACAGGTAATTAAGAGAAAAATAAATATAGATGGGAGAGCATGAGGCTTATGGGGAAAATAAGAAGGCAAATATATATGTGCATATACACAGACACATAGACACATAGATATAAAATTTGCAGAAGCTAAAGAGAAAAATCAATAGAAAATGACTTTCACAGAAAGATGAAAACACAATTACTCAATGAATTGTTCAATCAATAAAGAATTCATGCAAGTACAATGAAAGTGAATTAATAATAATTTAAATATGGCAAAGTTAGAGTGTAACTCTTGTGTATTTTCTCCTTTAGGGAGAATCATTATCATTCAGGAACATAACACCTTGATTTTTTTTTTCTTTATGGTCAAAGATGGAGTCCGTTTATTTCAACATAACACCTTGAAATGATGCTGTCCCTTTTGAGGGTTAAAAGGGTTATCTCAACTAATTTTGATTACATCTTGCTCTAGGCTGGGATGAAAAGGAAAGAAAATAAAAGATAAATCTTTAATGTTTGGATCAAATTGTGACTTGGTGGGAGTGAGGGTCCCACTCTATTCCATGACTGGGAATAAATTAGAAGGCAACAAGTACAACAGAGAAGTGTTAATTACCAAGGTGAATAATTGCTAAAGGAATACTCAAAAATATTAATCTATTAATTAATCTGTGGGCCCGGACATTCTGTATCTTTGGGTATCAAGGCAATTAACTAATCTGTTTTTTTTTTTTTGCAAACATTAATTATTTCTGAAAAGTTAGAGCATTAAAAAAGCTCTAGAGAGATGATATGTTTTCTTCCCCCCAAAGGAGCAAATGAGTTTATTGTGATTCTTCAAGAAAGGAAGCAGCCTTTTTGAAACTTCATAGACCAAAGAGTTTACTAAGAAAATAAATAAAAATAGCAGAAGTTTATTTGGCCTTTTCCAAGGGGCTAAATGACTTAAAAGGAAATTCTCTCCAAGAGATATTAATACTGTCGCTCTCCTTATGTGTATACCTGTATGTCTATTTGAACAAGTGTAGATTTATAAAGGAAATATGTATATTAAAATGTACATTTCTTTTTTGTGTGTCCACATATATATGTGTGTGTATGTACATATATATATGCATATATACATCTACATCTATTGAGGGAGAATGGGATAGAGACAGATACAGAGTGAGAAAGACAGAGACAGCCAGACAGAGACAGAGAGAAAGAAAAATTGAGACACAAAGAAAGCCTGCATTATTTTTAATTACAAATAGACACTGGGCCTGGACTGAACCTTTGCCTTCATTAAGATAGGGAACTCTTAAAGAGGAGAAACTCTCCAATATCAGTGCAAGTCTACTGCACCTTCGCTATATCTTAAAAGTCTTTTAGGAGTCTTTCCTGAAAGTTTGAGGAACTTGCCCAGCATCACACAGAGAGTATGTGTCAGAGAAAGACTTGAACCCAGGTTTTCCTGGTTCTGAGGTCAACTGTCTATCCACTATACTACACTATCTCCTTTGTGGCTTTTCAATTTAGGAAGACCTGATTCAAGTCTGCTTAATACATACTAATTGTGTGATCCTGAGTAAGTTATTTAATCTTGCATTGATGTAGGAGACTTTCTAAGACTAAAGTGAAAATATATTCATACTTATTATATTTTACATTTTTTACAAAGTTTAATATGTGCCTGCTTGCCGATGTGTATGTGTACAATACACACCAGGACTTGGCACAGACTTCACTACTTTTTTTCTCCTACAAATATTTTCACCAATGACTTGAGGTCAACTTCCAAAAACTTGTCAGTGTTCCAGCTCTCCATGGATTCTATAACCAGAAACATGCTTTAAGGCTATCTCATTTTGTCAGATTACTCTGGCAGACAGAGTTCAGGCCATATTCATGGATTTTCTTTCCCTTTTCTTGACTAGCAGTGACTCTAATAAATCTACCAATATCTTCCCTTCTGCCTCTAGAGATTAATTATAAAGTGATAGAAGATGGGTCTTGAGTTTTAAATCAGGGCCTCTAAGCAAAGTCACAAGAGTATTTTGTTATTAACTTTTTCTTTACCTGAAACTCCTTATCTTTTGTTAATTGTTGTGTATATACACACATCTATGTGTGTGCTGATACATATTAGTTATCATAGATTTTGAAACTTCTTTCACCTTTGAGATTTATCTGCCTAAATGCAGTTTAGCTATTGTACAGTTGAGAAGACCTAACTCATTTTCATCACTGACATTCAAACACGTTGAATTCAAGTGTTTAAAAGTGTGTGTGTATGTGAGGAGGAAGGGGGAACCTACCATTATTTTTCACTTCTCCCAAGTAGGATTTTTACTAAATCATAAACAAAGAAGGTCATTGAGTCCTTTAGAGTGCATTCACTTAAGCCTTTTCCTGGAAAATGGTTATTCATCCTAGTCTTCAAGAGCACTAGAAAAACAGCTTCCACTATCTCCCTTGGAAATTCATTAATTACTCTTCCTTTAGCATCTTTCCCATCTTTCTTAGTTGGTGTTGTGGACCACTTTACAATATGATGTCATGTCACTTAAAAAACATCAGGTCAGAGTATTAGGAAAGAGGCTGGGGGATGGAGAGCACATTCAGCAGGTGGATTTTATCTTGCAGATGAATCTAATTGAAGGGAAAGACAGATCTTAGATTTCAGGTTGCTGCATTTTCCTATGAAACAGGGAAAATTGAACTAATCAGTGTGCATATTTTATATTTACTTGTTTACATGTCGTTTTTCCTGTCATATATTTATTATCAATTATCAGCAGGTAGAATTCTTTCCCTTTCAACTGCCCTGTTTTTATTTTGTTGTTATTCTATAATGTAATGGATAAGATACCCATCCTGAGAAATTTTCAGACTACTACACTACAGAAAGGAAAGGACTCCCCCCTCCCACTTTCTCTCATCTCAGTTATCTGTGAAGTATATTACTGAAACTTAATACTAGTCCTATTTCTATACCTTGTTACATGAATATCAATGGGTTTTCTTTTTTTTATTATATTACTTTTGCTGTAGGAGTTTTGGTTAGCTTACAAACATTTCTCCATTGAAAACTCATTTTTCAGCACACGTTAAATAAAATGTTCTGGAGAGAGTGGGAAATGGGCAATTTCATTTGATTTTGCTTCTTCCAAGTTTAAGGCTTATTTATATATGGAATTTCACAGAACCATAGACTCAGAATGGGAAGAATCCCCCAAAACTTTCCAGTGCAACCACATTTGTAAATTTATCTGCAGAGGAGAGAAGGCTAGATGGAACAGAGTGGGCAGAGGCTTTACCTTGAGAGTGATCAAAGTGCTTTATTGTATAAAGCCTTGCTCATGTTTGGAGTGGAGTATTAGCACTAGGAGATACAATGTGCACTTCCTTACCTTGTCCAAATAAACAGTTTATTGATAGCAATGAAAGACAAAGACTGTTATAGACCAAAAAAAAAAAAAAAAAAGGCATTTTTGTAAACCTTTAAAAAGCATAATAAACAGGTTAGCCACAAAGAAGAAAAGCTATTCAAATGTTGTTTGGGTACCACATCTTAACTTCAGGGTTTTTCTCTTCGCAGCTTCCTACCATGGGAAACCATGGCAGGTTAAAAAAATGAAATGGGTCTGATGCCAGATTAAGAATCTAATCACAGTATCCATTCATTTAAATACATAAAATATAGATTTGTACAATTATATTACAGTGGTATTAACTTCCTCCATCGAGGGTAATAAAACTATGTAAAAATCAGTAGACGGCAATGGGGATGTGCTGCCTCGGGCTCCAGATGTTCTGATTTCAGCCCTTTCAGTGTTTCTCTGAAGTGAAACCTATACACGTCATACCCAGTTGCAGTCGGAACATTACTGGAAGAGGCATCCTGCCAGGCTGGAGTAATCATCGAAGGGTGTGATGTTTCCCCCCCCTGAAAATGCCTACCAAAAAAATTCATCTCATGATTTAAACAAAGAGTTTTGAAGGCACAGCTTCCACACAGTGTATGAGTTAATAACATCCTTTAAACAAAACTAATTTTTTTTTTTTGGATTGGCGCCTTTCAGAGAATGCAGGGAAGCTGGGAGAAACATGATCAATGTTGAAGGTTTTTGTTTCTTAACATGATTAAATGCAATCAGCACAGTTTTAGGCAATGATTTTGTATAAACAGATCTGGGAGAAACATTTGAAAAAAATATTGTTCAGTTGATAAAAGAACATTTGGAGAGGAAACAAAAAGAGAATGGCCTTTTGTAGTTTATTGTAAAAGACTTATCTCCTGTGGACCTGGAAGATCTATCCATTCTGGTACATTGTTAAATGTTACACCTCACGAAATGCAAACATTGTTTCATCTATGCTGCAAAATAACTTTACATGTAAACTTCAAAAAATCACATACTGTACATAAAATTTTAGATTCAAAAGTATCCCTGTTTTCCTAATAATGTAAACAGTAAAATTGAAGGTTTCCATGAAAGGGATAATTTATAACAAAATACACCGCTTAAACAGCGGTCAAAAACAGAAACATTTTAAAATTTTAGGTTTGTTTTCCTTCTGTAACAGGAGAATTGAGATTTCTATCACTTTGTTCATTCCCTCAAGTTGGAAGATGATACTATTGCCCAAAACTATGCAGTCCCCCCTCCCAAGCTATTTTTTTCCATGTAGCATTAATTCCTATGTTGCAATAGAAGAGTGTAACAATGGAGAAGCTTCAGGCAATAAAAGAGAAGAAGCGTTTTTCCTTGACAGAATTTACTGAGGTGAAAATGTAACTGACAGAGCGACTACGGCATCAGCCTCCCATTAGGAGAGAGAAGTAGCTCCTTGACGCTGGAAGTTTTGACATGATGTACTTGAGGCAAAACAGTGCAAAGGCAAAGACGGGGGACGCTGACCGCCCATCGGGTGCCAAGGGTTAATGTTACAGTTATTAAGGAGTGTCAGCGTGCGGAGCGCAAGTGTAACATTCGCGGTATGGTTGGTTGGTTTTTAAAATCATCGTCATTATTATTATTATCATTATTATTATGAATACTGTCTCATGTCTTTCAACTCAAAAAATAAACTGATCCACAGTTTACAGTTTGACGCCAACATGGCTGGTATGACATGCATCTGAGTCTCCCTTCCCCCCTGTTCATTCATTCATTCACTCCACCACAGCTAGCTGTATCAGAGAGTTGCGACTGCAACCTGCTCTGAGTAAAGCTAAACTATTTTAATTAATTAATTATATTTAATTTTTTTTAAAATGCACACACACAAAAAAGTCAGAAGTAGCTAGAGCTATGCTGGGAAATATCAGGTAGCTGTTAGAGCAAGTCGCCCCCTAGTCCATCATCTGGGCTCGAGGAGGTAAACGTGAGGAGGCTTGCTTTTCTGCAAGAAGAGCATGTCACTGAGTTCCATTTCCATTTTTTTCCTTATCTGAAGCCAGCTCCGCTGTGTTCCCACATCTCATGTCTGTCCATCCCCTGGGCAACATGGGAGGTTACGTCAAAATGTGGCCGATAAAGTCCAAGAAGCGCTTTGAATACTGTTCAGGGTTCACGGTGGAGATCTCTGCACCAGCCTGTGCCAATTTAAAGGAAAACAAAATAAAGATGGGGAAATGGACATGGCTACAGTTCTTTCGATTTCTAAACCAAACCCACACTGCTCTGTGCCCACTGCCAATCGTAGTCATACCTGAATGTAAACTCAGCAGCCGTCATATCTATTTAGTTCTCTGCTTTATTAACCCATTTGTTAATATTTTAGCAGAAGGGTTCAAATAATCAAGATTTTCCTAGGGATGATGGAAAACAATGGGCAGTAATGTGACTTTTGTTAACTTGGGAAAAAAGAAATCAGCCATGTTTGGATTAAATCTGTGTGGTGCACTGAGGAGAATGGACAGAGCCAAACATCTGGCAGATCAACACGTCAGCCAGATGATTGCATAAGGACTGCCTTAATTGTCCATAGCCCTCTTAGCATATGAGTGGCTTAAGTGGCCCAGTCCTCCACAATGGGGACAGACAATAGGAGCAGCAGCAGATTCAGAGACCAGCTGGCCAGGGAAGCCAGTCAGAATGCATTCTGGGGGTAGCTCCGGATCAGTTTCTCTCCTTTGAGCTTTTCTTCCTCAAATTTCTCACAGCATTCTGCTCAAACCCTTCTTTCACCTCTTGCCTTTCTTTGTGTCTTTGTGTCTTTCTTTCCCATCCTTTTATCCCTTCCATCCCTTCTGCTCTCCTCTCCCCATTTCTTGTTTACTTGCTCCTCCATTAGACCATAAGTTCCTTGACAGAAAGGCCTGGGGTTGTTCCCCAGAATAGTGATTTGCTACAAAGCAGATCTTAATATGTGCCCACCTACTTCCTTACCACCACCACCACCCTTGCTCTTTCTCTCTCCAGGCTAACGACCCTATCTGAACCAGAGGGGCTGGATTTCCTCTGCAGCAGGACAAGAGGGGACACATTCCCCAGAGCCCTTCTCAAGCTGTGCCCAGAGCCAGGGGAGCCGGTTTCACCAGAGTGGGTCAGTCAGGGGGTCTCTATTTTTAGGCCTGTAGCACTGTTAATCAGTTGTCAAGCAACTACTGGTGGGCTCATTAATTTCCTGAGTGTAAAGAGTAACTCCAGGCTTTTAGTGAGTCACCATATGATATTTTTAGGCACCTGTATTGACTGAGTAATCTTTTATTTCTCGTGTCTGATGTAATATGCTGCGTTTTACCTCAGAAATTTAAGGATTAAGATAAAGGTCAGAAGCCTCCAATAGAGCCCCAGATCAATGGTGCCATTAATTCAATGCCTTGCAAAATCCAAGATTTTTAAGGCTGTTATACAGCATACATTATAGTATATTACACAACATAGAAAGGAAAGAACACTAGATTTCAAGGCAAAGGATCTGGTTTCAAAGCCTAACTCTCACTTGACTTCACTGGATTTCTCCTGGACCTCCATTTTCTCTGCTGTTACATGAAGGATTTGGATCAGATGGCCTCTGAGGTCCCTTCCAACTTTGGCTATGTGATTTGATGACATAGGTTTGAATTCTCTCTCTGCCACATATTATCTCTGTGACAAGTCTCTCAGAAGCTCAGTTTCCCAATATGCATAAGAAGGGGTTAGGCCAGATGATTCATAGGGCTCCTTCTAACTCTAAATTTCTGATCCTACTATAGGGCTAAACTGGGGGCTGGCTGGGTATGTGTACTGAGACTGTTGGAAATTGTAAGTGATGAATGATGTTTAGAATGCATTTGCTATTAAAAATTTACAAGGAGAGTCCTCTATGCTCATGTGGAAATTCTTTGGGGTGGGTGATTTCCTGGTCAGCTCCTTTCCTACCTGCTGGGCACACAATAAATACTTGTTGAATAAATGTATGTATGGATGAATGCGTGAAAGGATTTCTTTGGTAAAAGGAATACTGACTAAGAATGACTGTTTCTGGGATGCCAGCCTGTTCTCTCAGAGAAGGAAATGGGATCTTTAGCATTTGATGATTCTGGTTAATTTGGCTGGATTCTCATACTCTCTTGGAAAAGTACTAACTTTCATAGCCCAGGGCTTCCTAACTTTTTATGTGTCATGGACTACTTTGGTGATCTGGGGAAATCCATGGTCCCTTTCTCAGAATTATGTTTTTAAATTAAAAAAATATATACATACATACACACATATATGTATATATATATATGTATATATGATTGCAAAGGAGACTGTATTATCCAAATTGAAACAAACTAATAAGCCAAATTTACAGACTCCAGGTAGAGAACTCCTGTTTTTTTTTGTGGGTGTTGCATCACTAAGTTTATCTTCATGGCTTTTTGGTTCACCCACGGTGCCAAAAAAGGAGTCCCTTAATGAAAGCATCATTTAATAACTATCAGATTATGAAAGGGAATTTTATCACATAGTAACTTGTTGGCTTAGCACTTTAGAAGGATTAATTACAAACAAAAATTAAATCCCTTGAAAGGTTAAAAAAATACTACCACACATCTTGGTACAATCTTGGGCAGGGAATACCATAATTAAAAATGCAATAGCACCTTAATTCAGAACATTTAATATTAGAATTCTTAACACATCCTCAGCACTTTACACTTTCAAAGCATTTTCCCAATAGGAGCTAATGAATTCATATAATGTCCCAGTGATGCATGTACCTATTAATAGATTGCAGATTGCAGAGTGAACATCTTAAGGCAGGGAGTTTAAGTGACTTGCCAAAAGGGAATATGTGCCCTGAGATTAGAAGATGGTACTTGTAGGTTCATAATATGGTACTCAATAACACTACACTGCTTAATATTTCCATAAGATGAAGACCACCTGGAGGATCCCACCTTTCACAAAGGTATAAACAATCTCAAGAGCTCAGAAAGAGACAGAAAAGAAAAAACAAAGACTTACGCCATGTTTAACAGTTTTTGCGGCATGGGCAGCTTTCTTTTTTGCATCATAATGAGTAAGAATGTCAATAATGGCCATAAAATAGACCTCTTTTCTAGGAGCATCTGAAAAAGAATGATAACAAAATGGTACCAACAATTATTTTCATATGAGCTTTAAGCAATATTCCTTCCATAGTACAGATAGTAGGCAATGAAGAGTAGAACTTATAGAGGGGTGAAAGTTTTTCTGGGGAATGATGGCAGGGGAAAAATGATCAGGTGGGAAGGAGAGATTAAAGTGACATATTAAGCATCTTTTTAAAAAACTTATTTATTTTTTAAATAATATATATATATATATATATATATATATATATATATATATATATATATATATATATAATGTCTTAATGGAATAGGAACATTGGAAGGGATCAGAAAACAGAAGTTCTAATTAAAAAAAAAGTTTAAACTACTACTAAAATAGGCATATACACTTTCCTTTCTAATAACACACATGTACAAATATTGTATATACAAGTGTATGTGTAAATACGTATGTTTCTAAACACATATACACATGGATATTTATATCCTAATAAGTTCAACTTCATGCCCAATGCTGTCTCTAAATATGTTATATCAATGATAAAAATTTAAATTTTCTCAAATAAGTGTTAAATAATTATGTTTTTTGGAATCTACATATCATCAAGGAATTCATTCTGGTTTATCAACAACCTCAGAGAACTAACATTATAAAAGAGTAGACAAGGGAACCAGTCTAGATGATGTCTATTTTCAATTCAAAGTCTCAAAGAAATTGTTTCACTAATGTACAAAAGGAAAAATATTTGGCCACACAGTTTTCTGTTACTAAAGCAACTTGACAAACAGAATCCAAACAAAGCCAACTTCCTTTGATATGTCCATTCTGATGTGGTTTTTACAACAATATGATGCAAGAGATTTTATTTTTGCTGGTCTCTAGAAAGGACTTCTGACTTGTTTAATGTAATTTAAGTGAAGCTAAAATGATAATTTTTCAAAAATAAATGAATCAAGCTGGATCCCAGTGATTCACAACCCCATATAAAGTTTTGCCATTGAATGTCAAGGTTACAAAAATTGTGATTTATTATAAGTAAATGTTTGATTTGTATACATATTTTATGTTACCTACATATCTGGAGTCAATTTCTTGGGTAAATTTCTTGGGTAAAGGGATTGTGAATGGAAAAAAGTTTAAAGAAAACCTGAGATCATGATTTTGTATTTTATCTGAGACTCCTAAAACAGATCACACTCAGGCACCATTTTAATACCCAATAATGTGTTATGGACAAAAGTCACACAGGATGGTAAGGAATGAATGGAGTGAAATATGCATTATGGGCATTGTAAAGGGAAACCCCACAGTCAGTGAGAACACAGATATATTTGTGTATGTAATGATAAATATAATATCTTTGAATTAGTAAAGAGAATCATCTTAGTAATTAAACGTTTGAGATTAGAAAGCAAGGAAGACTGGAAAAAATGATCAATCATGATGGATAATCAAGATGGAATCCACCAATTTGCTGGATTTATTACCATAATCCTAAAGAAAAATGCATTGGGATCCTATTTAAAAACCATCTAAAATACAGACATTTGCCAATGAGCAGGCTGATTTCAGAAAAGCCTGGAGAGATTTACATGAACTGATGCTGAGTGAAGTGAGCAGAGCTAGCAGAGCACTGTACATACTAATAGCAAGATTATATAATGATCAACTGTGATAACCTTAGTTCTTCTCAGCAATGTGGTGGTTTAAAACAATTCCTATAGGCTTGGGATGCAAAATGCCACCCGCATTACAGAATTCTGGAAATTGAATATGGATCAAAGCATAGTATTTTTTTTTTAACCTTTTTCTTTCTCACGGTTTTTCTCCCTTTTGGTCAGATTTTTCTTGCATGTAACAAATGTGGAAACATGTTTAAAAGGATTGCACATATTTAAAAGGATTGTGCATATCAGATTGCTTGCTGTCTTGGGGTGGGGCGTGGTAAGGGAGGGAAGGAGAAAAAATCTGGGCCACAAAATCTTACAAAAATGAATGATGAAAGCTATCTTTATATATATTTGGAAAAATAAAAGGACTGTTGAAAAAAATAAATAGAATATAGACACTTGCTACAATAGACTCTTTCAGTCCTTTCAATACTCATATGAAGGAAAGAGGATCTGCTATTAACTTATGGATATGAGATATCCAAGGACATCTTAGTAAAAGTTCTCATCAGAACTGACTATATCCTTAGTATCTGTTGGATAGGATAAAATAGGAAGTAGGAAAGTTTTAAGGTCATCATGAAGCACCTTGGACCTCATAGTATTGGCAGCGTAAATTAACTCAATAAGCAAGCTTGTGGTCTCTTTCTATCCCCAGACATCATGATATCTAAAAAGTCAAATTGTTAAATTTGGAAAAACGGGGATTATAGATCCCGAATCAACATTCAAAGGATTCAAAGGAATCAACATTCCTTTGTCCTGAAATCAACTTGTTTAGACTTCTAAAGAATATGATAAAGAGTGAAATTCATATGTATTTAGTCAACTTCAAGATTTAAAAAAAAAGTATCATGTAAGAATCATAACATTTCACATGTAAACAAATAGTTTTTAGGAACTCAGCTTACTTTCATGGCATTTTATCCCATAGACATCGATGTTTGGATCAAATTCACCAGGAGCTAAGGGTGGTGAGCTGTTGAGTGTATTTCCTGGACTGTCTGGAGGAGTTCCAATAGGGTGAGTCCCATCACTTTCCCCTTCCTCTTCACCATCGTTTTCCTCATACTCTACTTCTTCCTGTTCTGCTCTCTCAACATCATGGATTCCAACCAGCAAGCTATAGTCCATGAGCTTGAGCTGGGCAAGAAACTAGAAGAAGTGAAAGGTAATGTTACGCCATTGTGAGTTACCCAAGTGTGAACAAAAAAGGCTTTTAGAAACTTAAAAAATCAAGATCAGGGGAAAAAAAAATCCCAGTAGCTGAGAAAAAACACTTTAAAAGGGACGGGGACAGGTGAGAATACAGTGGTTCCTGAGGCAAGATGAGTGTTTCCCTAGAAGGTGCCTCGGAGCAGGTTTTGATTTATGAGAGCCCTTAGTTTCTGAGGTTGTCTCATAGACCAAGAATGTTGCCTCACACTTCCGGCTGGCTCAGAACTGGCACTTTTTCTTCCGAAAAGCAAACCTGGGCACTGCAATGTATACATTTATCATCTTTAGGCTGGATCACAACAATGCACAGAAGGCCAGGGTTCCACAGAAAAAAACATTAAGAGATGTTTTTTGTTTATTTTTTTTTCCTTATGAGATTTTTTTTCTCTCCTTCTTAGTGAAGATTTACTAATGTCCACTGATCTTGGACCTCCCAAATAGCTTGGGCCAGGAGTCTTTAGATATGGTTTCCACCATTTACACTTAAAACTACTTTTAGTTTCCTCCCACCCACTATTAGTCCCTGCAAATAAGTAAAAGCCAAAACGTCCCAAATTATAGGGCAAACATGTGGTTTTAAGCAGTCATTCTGATGTTTTCCCTTCAGATTTGAAAGTGGTTAGCTTTCTCTGAGGATTTCAGCTCTACCATATCCCTTCCTTCCCTTCCAGACCGGTTCCCTATTCAGTGTATGACAAAGGCCAAGTGTGATAATGAAGGGAAACGGAAGGGAAACGGAAGGGACTTTGGGGAAAGAGATCTGAGTCTGGCCGTGTACTTCTTTGCTATTTAATTCATCTGGATTTGCTGGAATTCCATGACTTGTTCTAGTAGATGTAATCGACCTTAGGCACAGGCTTATAATTCTAAAAAATAACACAGGACAAAGAAGGTGCAGCTGCCTACCTGCTGGTTGAAGGTGAACATCTAGGCTACATCACTCAAGCCTCTGTTCTATCCTCTGGTTGCTGGCTCTTTACAGGCTCCAACTCGGTTCTGACCATTATGCACACGACCCTATACAGGACTTGACCCAGACCTTGAAGAACTGACTGTTCACCCCATTAGGATGATACAGAATAGCTGACTGTCCTCAGGTTTCTACTGTTAGAAGTTGAAAGATAAAATTGGCTTTCTTAGTAACGATACAGGGCTGAGCTTTTAAGGTTTGGGAGTATGGGAGAAAGCTAAGGGTAGAGAAGAAAGGAATAGCCTTCTATTTCTTGGTTTTTTTTTTTTCCTTGTTGCAATTTCCTTAATACTGAGGAAGCTCAGCCTTGGAACTGAAAGCAAGATCCACCTTATACTCTCATGATAATAAAAGCTAATTATATTAGTAAACATTTATTCAGTGCTGTAAAATTTGTAAAGGGCTTTTATGAGTTATCCCATTTGATCTTCATAACAACTCTGTGAAGTAGGTGCTATTATTACCCTCATTTTACAGAGAGGGAAATTGAGGCTGAGAGAGATTAAGGTGGGGTTTTTCCCTCATCTTCCTGCCTTTAAGTGAGGTACTTTATCCATTCTGACTTAACCCAGCAGCCTAAAACTAAGATAGTTATGAGGGGACCTCTAAGGCCATATCGTCATCTTTTTTCCTCACCCTTAGAAGAGACATTGATCCCAGAAGCGGTTCCTTAAAAAGCTTAATTTTAATAAACTAAGCGCCCTATTCTCTTTTTTCCTAACTCTTATTTTAGCCTCTATTTACTATTTTTGCCCTTCAACCATAAAATCCCACAGTAAAGAGAAATAGAATACAGAAATTTTATGAAAGTGATTAATTGAAACCAAGTAGAAGTCTAATTTTTAGCAGATAAAAGCATTTATACATCATCAAGAATGGGGAGTATTTATTATGGTAAGACAAGACAAAACATCCAGCAAAGACCAGCACATATTTAATTTGTCAATTTTCTTTTTCCTAAGAAAATATGAGGTTAACTTCTCTCCCCTTCATCTTTTCCAGGCTACCATGTTGGAAAACTGGGCAACTACATAGTACAGTGGATAGAGTGCTAGAGCTGGAATCAAAACCTGGCTTCAGACACTTACTAGCTATGTGAGGTAAACCTAGATAATCATTTGTTAATCATTTGTCTCAGTTTCTTCATTTATAAAATAAGCTGGAGAAGGAAATGGCAAAATAATATTTCTTCCATGAAAATACCAAATGGAGTCACAAAGAGTTGGACATGACTGAAAGTTACTGAATGACAATAATATTAGCAGACTTACAAGAAGGATTGTGTTCAGTTCTATGATCTCCTGCTTAACTGATTTTTTTTATGGGTTGATTATTTTATTGAGAACATCACAGACTTAGAGCTGAGAGAGACCTCAGAGATCAGCCAATATCACCCTTTCATTCTACAGATGCGGTATCAGAGATTAAGTGCTTGTCCAAGGTCACATTGATAAAAAGTGTCAGAGTTGGGATTAGAAACTAGTTCATTTGATTCACTCTTGACCGAAATGGGGATGGGAGTGGGAAGGGAGGAGAACCAACACTTGGGATAGCCACTGCTCTGCAGAGAGAGAACTGGGTCTGCAGTCAGAAAGAACTGCGTTCAAATCTGGCTTCCTGGACAATGCACATATTTCTGCTGACTGCCTTGCCCAAAATGGAGTCGGCACACAGACCCAGCTGGATGAGAAATCCAAGGAAGGCTGGATCTAAACAAATCTAAAATACCTTCCTGAACATCAGTAGAAAATTAATTATCATCATAATCCTCATCATCACTGCCATTTAGGTAGTACTTGAAGGTTAACAAAGTGCTTTACATACATTATCTCACTCAATGAGCACAACAGCCCATGTGAAGTACATCATGCAAGTACTATAATTAACTATACTGATGGAAGCATAATGTCCATAATGAAGAGGAGGTGAGAATGTCTTTGTACTCTGCCATCTTCTGTCCACATAGGAAGTCTTGCGCATTCTGGGCAGACTATTTTAGAAAGGAATAATCTTGAGCAAGCCTTGTGGAAGACCAGATGGAGAGGAGGACTGAAACTGCTACATAAGAATTGCTTGAATGAACCAGAGAGGAAAAGATTTACAGGGGACATGATCGCTGCCTTTAGGTATTTGAAGGGCTGTTATGTGGAAAAATGATTACACTTGTTTTGCTTTTTGGGATTTTTTTTTACCTGAAGACAGAAATAAGTATAAATGGGCATATGAAGCATTTAATAACCCCTTATTGAAGTTTCAGAGACTAAGATTTCAGATCAATATAACTTTTTATTTACTAAAGCTGCCCAAAATTGGAATGGATGAACTTGGCAGGTATGAGTTCTCTTAACACTACAGATCTCCAAATGATGGAGGATGGCTGGAGGATGACAACTAGGTTCTCTCTAGAAACATTCTGGGATAGACCTGGGTTGGATGACAAATAACCTCTGAGGTCCCTTCTAACTCTACAATGCTATGATTTTATAATATGATGAGGAAACAGGTCCCAAGAGGCTTGCCCAAGAGCATATTGTTCATCAGCAGCAGATGAGGGATGTTTACCCAGGAACTGCATGTCAAAACACAGAGTTCTTTATCTGGGGTCTCTGAACTTGAGTTTGTAAGAAATGTTGTAATAAAGTCTTATTTCAAAATAATTGGTTTCCTTGTTAATACTATGTTCTGTGCTTTATGCTTTTAAAAACATTTTTTTTCCTGAGGAGGCCACAGATTTTACCAGATTATTCAAGGGGTCCCCCAAAGGTTAAGACCTCCCAAAAGGTTAAGAATCTGTGACTACAGTAAAGGCAGAATGATGTAGTGGAGAGAACACTGAGTTTGAAGCCAGAATCCAACTGGTCCAAATTCTGACCCTACTATTACTTGTATAATTGGGCAAATAATTTGATCTTCAGGGATTTCAGTAAACTTGTAAAATGAAAGCTAGACAAGCTGGCTTTTAGTTTTAAATCAAGGAATCTTTTTCATCTTGCTATGAAGCACTAAGTTCTATAGAGTGCCAAATAGTGCCAACTATTCAGAAACAAAGGACTCTGCCATAAAGGGAGAGGGAGGCATTTTAGCATCCACTGTGAAAATAAGACAATAGTTGCTAGTAGTCTCTCAAACTCTGTTACTCCATCTGTAAAATGGAGATAAAAACATCACCTGTCTCTTAGGACTGTTGTGAGGATTAAAAGGGATCACAGATGTGAAGTGCTTTGTCAACCATAATGTTCTAGGTAAATACTCATTCCCGGCCCCACTTTGCTTCCAAGCCCCTTTTTAGGGACTAGGCCTGGGCTCCTACTAAGACAGGGTCTATGTTTGGGACCCACAACCTAGAACATTTACCCAAGGTCTGTGATGAAATTACATTCCCAGCTTTGAGGCCTCTGTTAGATCACTTCTGGACAGCCTTTTTTAGCAAGAAAATAGTGACCTAATTAATTAAAATGTAGTTACTTCTTAGGCACACCTACTAAATAAAACACTAAAGGAATAGAAAAAAACATTTCTGGGAGAGCAGAAAACGTCAAGGATTTGGTGTCAGAAGACCTAGAATCAAAGCACGCTCCAATCATTTACTCCCTGGATCACTTTGGGTAAGGCTTTAGTCTCTCTTTGCCTCAGTTTGCTTACTTGTAAAAATCAGGGAGTTAAACTGGTCATTATTAGTCCATCTGAAACCCCGTCTCCCCCTGTGATCCCATGGCCCACTTTTGATATCAGCTGGGGGGGGGAAAAGGGGGAAATCCAGTACTTCCTTGTTCTCAAGTGGATAAAACATGACATTTTTTCCAATATGGTAATAAGGAAAACAGCAATAAAACATGCAAGTGTAAACATGCAAGCTCTTTTCAACCTGCCATTTGGATAGAAATGATAATAACAGTAGTGATAACTCACATTTATGTAGGTCACTTGGAGGTTGTGATCCTCCCTCTGTAACTCATTATCTTGGGGCCATTGCTTAACCTACCTGGGACTCAGTGTCCTCATCTGTAAAATGAAAGGTTTGGTCTTGATGGTTTCTAAGTTTCCTTCCAGCTAGTCCCTACCTCTAATTCAGGAATATTAAACCTTTCAGACTCCTTTGGAGATATCTATGAGCCTATTAAAAAGTGAGGCAGGTGGTGAGATTGAGAAATTAAATGACTTGTTCAGGGCCACACAGCTAAGTCCAAGAGAGGCTCTATATTACAACAAACATCTGCATTTAAAATGTTAAACTGAAGGTAGAGGAAGAAACATATAGCCAAGGGGGTTGGCTGGATAGCTCTTTTCCTGTCAACTTAAAAAAAATTACCCTTTCTGGATCTCATTAAAATGAATATGCTGTGAGTAAATTGAAGATTTCTGTTAAAACTCTGGTATCCCCAAACCACAGCACACTGAAAGCTGGAGTTTAGGAGGGGACAAGGAAAAAAGAAAGACAAAGGCAGTTTGTAAGAGCTGCTGGGAGGCCAATTCTTCCCAGTGGTGGTCTGCTTCTAGTGTCTACTAATTTCTAACAGTTTCTCAGCTGACCACTTGAAATAATGGACTCAGCTTTATGGACTCTGCTTGTTTATTTGCAAAGACACAAGAGCTCAGAGATGTTGGGGTTATTATTTTCTTTCAGGATTTCCTAGTTGTACTTTCCCCTTCTCCATCTTCAGAACAATTATTTGTCAAGCCTTTCCTCCTCCCCACCCTGCCTAGTCTCTATTTACCTTCTGATTCAGGGGTATTTAACTTTTTGATATGTCGTGGACCCCTTTGGCAATATGGTGAAGATTATGTACTCCTCAGAATAATGTTCTCAAATGCATAAAAACGAACTACATAGGATTACAAAGGAATCCAATTTTATTGAAACATGTTTATTAAAAAATGAAAAAAAGTTTATGCACCTCACATTAAAATCCCTTACTCTAATTTCTTTTACCCCCAAATCTTCTAGAAGATTCAGCCCTAAATTGAAGCAGGATCTACCTATTTGGGAACATTGCATCAAAATTCATACGAAGAGAAGTACAATGCACTAGAATGGCTGAAAGATTACATTTTAGAAGAGACTTAGTTTGAAATTTTATTTACTGATTTATATGTTCCCTTGCACTACCTTCCTGGAAGCACATCTGGTATCCAGAAAGAATGTGGCAATCAACCTGATTGGGATTTACTAAAAATTAAAATAATCATCCTTTAGAAAATTTATCTGAAAGAACAGAGATGCAACTGTGACCTCCAATTCCTGGCCTCTCCAATACCTGGCCCTTTCCTTCACAGAAATCCCTTGCTTACAGTTTTCAAAGTATATTTTCTCCTTTCATAATACAGGGTTTTTTCTTTTCTTAAATGTCTAGGCTTTCTTCATTTGCTTTTAAAAGCATTAGAGAAAAAGCACTGGTCTTGTCAGAAGGCCTGGGTTTAAATCCTTTTTCTGATATTTGCTAGCCATGTGACATTGGACGAGTCCTTGTCTCTGAGCTTCTCTTTCTTTAATCTGTAAAATGGGGATAATATCTATCCTCAATTACTTTATAGAGTTTTTGTGAGAATCAAACAGATGATCAATGTAAAGTACTTTGTGAACCTTACAATTCTTTAAAAATATAAGTGCATTATAATTATTGTTTTTGTTAATGTTAGTCTATTCAGGGAGTAAAGGAAACAATTTCATTTGGTTAGAAACTCATATGGGAGATTCAAAAGTTTGTTTGTCATCAAACAAAAGGTTAAAAAAAAAGAGAGATGATTTTATCCCCAAAGTTCTTAGTTTTCTGGTGAAGGACTATATTGACATAATGTGTGTGTTTTTTATAAATAGTAAACAACATATGAACAATAGGTTATTTGTAAACAGCTTTTAAAGTTTCCAAAGCACTTTACCTAATCTCATTTGAGCCTTACAACAATCTTGTGAGGTAGATGGCATTATTAATCACATTTTACAAATGAGGAAACTGAGGGGAAGAGAGGTTATGTCCAGGGTCATAAACCTGGAAGTGGTCTTCCTGGCTCTAAGCCCATTCATTCCTTTGCCTTACATATCTTGCTGCCTCTCTCAGGGAAAATTGCTTGTTATCACAGTAGAACACAGGTAGTTAAAAATGATATAATCAAATGGACACAACTAATAATAAGCCATTGAAAACATGAAGACTGATTTCCACTAATGACAGGATTAGAAAAAAATATATAGCATTGAGCTTTTAAGTTTGTTTTAAACACTTCTGCCCTCTGTCAATAACTGACATTAGAAGTCCTCAACAAGATGTGGAGAAAGACCTTGGAGAAAGGAAGACCCAAGTTCTAATTCTACCTCAGTCACTTAGCTGTGTGACACTGAACTAGTGGCCAGGTAACCTCTGTTTACTTTTTTGTAAAATGGGGATAATACTAGGCACTTATAATAGCATTTCCTAGGGTTTTTATAAGGATCAAATGAGATCATATTTATAAAGCAATTGGTAAATCGTCAAGTACTATATACATATTACTTATTATTATTAACTATTCAAACCATTTTAAGGATTTAATTAAAATATCACAAAATAAAATTATGCTTTAAATGTACTTATGAATCTCTATCAGTCATTCAATACTTCTGAAATGGCAACCTCTATATGGATCAAGTGTTGGGATGAAGGGGAGGTAATTCCAAAGAAGTAAATCACTGTTTGCCTCAATTTCCTTATCTCTAAAATGAACTGGAAAAAGAAAGAGCAAATCACTCCAGAATCTTTGACAAGAAAACCCCAAACAGGATCACAAAGAGTTGGACATGACTGAAATGGTTTAACAATAACAACATATAACAGGCACTGCTCCTGGCTTTGTGGAGTTTATAGTCTATTAATATCTCAGAGCCTTATGCCTTTCCAAGGAAAATCTGGCTTTAATATTTCTTGATTTGTTTGCCTAGAGGAGGTGTGTGTATGTGTGTATATCTATATATGTATATATAATCTATGTATTTCTATATGTATATATATGTGTATCTAAGAAATGGAATGTATGCTACCAGTTAGTCCTTCAAAAGCAGAGCCTGAAGACTTACCTACCTCTAAGCAGCAGCTATGCTTTCTAGTCTAAGAAAGATTATTTCAAAACCAAAGGTTATTCCAAAAAAAGTTATTTAATAAGAGAATATGTAAACTCAGCTGAGGACAACTTGGCATAATGATTGCCTCAATTGGAACTCTCTCTGAATTATCTTGGAACGCATCAAAATAGAAGAAAATGCCTGCTCTGAACAATGTCCCAGTTTATTTCTTAAATATTTTCCACATATTTTTCATAAGGGAGTAGAAACGAGATGTTATAATACCCCATTTCCCCGCAACCAATAAAATGAGACAGAAGTAAACAATACTTTTTAGTTTTCTTGAAAAGAAAGTTTTGAAGGAGGTCTTCATATATGTATTAAATATCACATGTATATATGTGGTAGTGGAAGTTTGAGAGAAGGGAAAGGGGCATAGAGCAAAAATAAACAAAACAAAAACCGAACTCAAAATCTCTTTGGAAAGAGTTTTCTGCACTAATATTTAACATTTCCTCTTCCAATTTAGCAGTCTGAAGTTAGGCCATGTCTGCTAAGTAAAATCAAGTAAATCAAAGGAATGGGGGGAGGAGAGAGGAGTGGGGAAAGATCCATTTTGATATGCTGCTTCCTTCCTTGACTCTTTTTCCCCTGCTTTCCAAAATGTCTCTTGTTTTTCTTTGCAGATTTCTCTCAGGCAGCTCACATGGAAAATGTTCTTGAGACTTGCTTGCTGTACTATATGGGGAACTGAGTATATTGGAATGAAGGAAAGAAAAGTATATACTGAGGCCATTTAAATGCCAAATATATAATACTTGGATGAGCAGACAAAACAAAACAAAGATAGCATTGACTCAAAGTAGTTAATCATTTTCTTTTGAAACAACTGTTTGACTGAACTGAATTTTCCTTCCTTGAGCCTATATTGGTTTCTGCGAGTCTCAATTTATCTCAATTTATCGTTGATAGAGATATTCTTAACCTGGGTTTTGTGAATTTAAATACTTTTTGCTGATTGCATATATAGTAAAATAAAATTAGTTTCTTTTGCAATTGTGCACATTTTATTTTATGCATTTACATTATTCCAATAAATAAATAAAAACATATTCTTGATTATATTAAAGATCTTGCCAAAATAATTATTATCCTTGCAAAGCCAGGAATATTCAAAGATGGATATTAGGGAGATTGTGCTGGAAAAAAAATCAAAAGACAATCTTCATCAGATTTCCCAAGGGGTCTACGATACAAAAATGATTAGGAAACCCTGACTTACTAGCTGGCAGTCCCCCTAAAATAATTATAATTAAGTAATACACAGGCAAATGAGGATAGGGAATAGTGCCTTGATAAATCTCCTTAACTTAGACAAGGCAATTCACAGGATCACAGGATCTTAGAATCAGAGTTGGATAGGATCTCAGAAGCCAACGGTTTTAATGTTTTGATTTTACAGATGGAGAAACTGAGATCAAAATAGATACTGAAGCCATTCAGACACCAAGAGTCAGAGGGAGGATTTGAACCCTGGTCCCTTGATACTTTCTGTTCATTCCTAATCTTCATGGTTCTCTCATTTCAAGAGCCCCAAACCAGAAGCATATTTCACTTTCCATGTCATTGCAAAACATACAGTTCTGGTCATGGAAGTCCTATTCTTTAATCAGACTTTGTCCCAGAGTGAAAAAAGAAACCTTTCAGAATCAAGCATTGTTCCCAGATGTAAACTTAAGCCACCAAAAAGACCGATTCCTCTTACCTCCACGTCCTTTTTAAGTTTCTCAAGAAATATTTTTTTGTTGTTGTCATCAATATAAATCTTTTGGCCGTCATTGATGAAATCATTGTCCTTTAAAGTTGGCAGTTCTTTGGCCTAAGACAAAAACAAAACAAAACAAAAACAAAGCAAAAAATGGGTCAGGAGCTTGAAAAACGGGTATTCCTCTTTGATTGGATTCTGCAGAAAAATTATGTTTATTCTGTGACAGCAGAACACAAAAGCAGCAAAGAGCCTTGACGACCGCAAGGGGGCACCGGTGAGCTACAACGCCTGGCTCTGGGAATGGAGGGTGAGGAGCATCATGAGCACGTTCCCTTTTGCAGAGAAGTGGGGCCGACTCTGTCCTGGGCCAGTCTTGCAGTGGGAGGCCCTCGAGGGCGTCTGGAACCATCCTGTTCTCTCACTGGCACAGAAGTATTTTATTTTGGGGGCATTTATTTTATGCATTTATATTATTCCAATAAATAAATAAAAACGTATTCTTGATTATATTAAAGATCTTGCCAAAAAGAATTATTATCTTTGCAAAGCCAGCAACATTTAAAGATGGATATTAGGGAGATTGTGCTGGGAAAAAAAATCAAAAGACAATCTTCATCAGATTTCCCAAGGGGTCTACAATGCAAAAATTATTAGGAAACCCTGAGGGCCCCCAGAACCGTCCTGTTACCTCGGCCCCTTTGCGCAGGACCCCACTCACAAACGGGTTCCTCTGTGCATTAATGGCCTCCCAGCCCTATAGGCCAGTCCACCAGTGCCTGACTCAGAGCCAATGGCAGAGTCTGGGGCAAATGACACAACTCTTACGGGTCTTGGGAGAACTCCCCCAGAAGGCAATTTTAATTTGATTTGGACGGTGTTGGAGAAAACGGCGTCTTGTAAAAGATGGAAACTTTTCAAGATGGCAAAAGTCCATCCCCTCAACTAAATAAGGGATTCAGAATGCAATTCGATTCCACTCAAGCGAACTAATGCACGGCTAAAGATGGCTGTCATAACCTGCTCGGAAAACTAATGGTGAGCCCAATAATTAATGATGAGCACATGCACCCGTGTGAAAGCTTGTACAACAGCCCTGTCTCTTAGAACACCTGTCTGGGGTATCCCATTTCACTGAATGTAATAAACATTCCAGGGGAGTGAAACAGTTAAAAAAAAATGAATCCCAAACAACTTAGCTAGCCATCATGTGCGCCTTCTGGTTGGAAGGAGTCCAACTCAATACACTGTCTGTGACCTTGGACAGTATTGTTAAGGAACCCTTGAACGTTGTTCTTTTTTCAGACCCATACATTGAAGGAAAACAATTGCTCTTGAAAAGAATTTCTTCTCCAAGAAAGTGACATCAAATAAAAAATAAGTAAATAAAAACACTTAAAAGTGACAAAAGGAAACCCACTGGATAGATTCACTGAATCATTCCCCTAAATTCTGGGCTGCTAATTAAAAAAATACACTTCTGACTCTTGGTAAACCCTACTAATTGGGTTTAAATTTACTGAGAAGAAAAGTCTGAAATGGTGTTATATTCTTGATTATGTTAAAGATCTTGCCAAAATAATTATCCTCGCAAAGCCAGGAACATTCAAAGATGAATAATAGGGAGATTGTGCTGAAAAAAAAAAATCAAAAGACAGACTTACTTCTGCAATACATTTATGAAGTGTCAGAGACACAGAAAAGAAAGAAGAGAAATGGGGAAATACTGAAGGTGCAACACGAAGGTGGGCCAAGCCAACTTAACCTCTAAATTTTGGCCATGAATACTTGTAAAACTATGTAGAGAAGATAAACACAATTTAAACAGTCTGAGAATGACTAAGCTCAAGGTGGTTGTTGAGCCAATTTTACTAGGAAAACATGAACTTTTTTTTTTTTAAAGAAAGAAGTGCAAACAGTAAACGAAGGAATGATTCACCTTTACTATCTCAGTTTCCTCATCCATAAAGTACTTGAACTAGAGAATTGTTAAACTCCTTCATAGGTCTAAATCAACAATCTTGTTTAGAATGGTAACAAACAAAGTGAAATTTAAGGAAAGCACTTGACCCGAAAGATGGCAAACAAAAAAATTAGAAATGAGCATAAACTCATTAGAAATCCCCAAACCTATGTTAACAAACACAAGAGCACTCAGAAAAATGAAGGGAGGTCATTCTTAGTCCAGATAATTTAGACCCTTTTGTTCAAGGGATTCTTTGGGAAGGGAAGAGGAGAAAGGGGCAGGTGGGACCTGAATTATTAGGAAAATTACTGCAATTTTCCCTTTTATGTTGTCTGCCTAAGAAAAATGCCATTGAGCAGAGAAAGTGGAAGGAAATGAATTTGTTTTTTGGTGAGCAAAAGAAACCTGTAAGTATGACTTCTAGGATCTAGGAAGATAGGCAGCAAATTATAAATTGGATCTGTGCTTGGAATACAATTAATTCAAATTCATAAAGAGTAAACCAATGTTCCCTAGCCCAGCAGAAGTAATTCATGCAAGAGGAGAAAACAACAAACACATCAAAGGAGATGTAAATCATGTAGAAAGTAAACACAATTTCAGGGTATCCTTATAGTCTAAGATTTGGGAACTAGGTGAGAAACTCTAGGGAATTGAAATATACTCATATTTCTCTGGAGAAAAAAATACTTGATAATCTCATGGAGTATTCCATTCATGCTTTAGTAGTTGATCATCATTTGTTTAAGAGCTGAAAATAAAAAAACATGGTTATCAGCCTTCTCACCAAACTCTGCTAAGTTAGGTAATCACGTGAAATTCAGTGTCTACTGCTGGGTCCCTCCTGCAAGCCTTTAGAACTTGATAGGATCCATCAGACCTTGTGATCAACTGGCATAGTGGTCTATAATCCAAAAGTGTCTGCATGCCATGATAAGGCATTGGGTAGGCTTTTACAGGAAGAAGAAAAAAAAACTAGGATCTGGAAAACAACTCTCTTCTTTTTCTTTTTCCCCCCTCTCCTACATGGAATGACAGTTAAGGATGCTATTTTCTTCCTTTGGAGTTTTAGGAACTTAATGATACAATGGGAAAAAATGAGTTTGTGATCAGCAAATCTGGGTTTAAATTCTGTTTTTGCCACATAACGAGTCTTTGGATCTTTTTGATCATAGGCAAGTTAAATTTTCCTAGACCTTGATTTTCTCCCTTTTAGCTCTAAAATGCTATAAATCCTCCCTAGGAGCTTGAGGCTTCTCTTTCCAACTGACTTGAGGGAATGCATATCAATACCTTTTATGTGTCATTAATTATGCTAGCTGCAAGAGTGCTGCTTAAACCAAGGGACACAAAGCCTCAGCTTATTCAATATGCTAAGAATTATGTTTGGTTGATTTTCTCATCCTTTAGTCCAGAGACTCTATGAGTCCTGAGAAGAGACCAGAACACTGATGGACCAACAAACACAATCATCAATCCCTGGACCACCTTGTCAGCTTATTAAAAATTATAGCAGTATTCTGAATATATTAAATTATAGATGATGATAAAGATTTCTTGAATTTAATCATTTAAATACAGATTACTGAATTATTTCAAATGTTGATTCCCCTTCCCCAATAAAATTGTTTTCTTAAACCAGAATCTCCAGGGCCTAATTTATCGTTCCAGTTTGACAAACCAATCAACAATCCATCCCACAAAATTTCCACTTAAAACTCATCATATTTTGAAAACAATTTACTTGACTAGGGATACATGGCTGTGTCTTTGCTTGTAAAATGAGAAAACAATGTCTATCTTATCAACTTTAGAGGGCAGCTGTGAGAATAAAATCAGTTAACGGGAATGAAAATGCTTTTAAAAAGTAAAGCCACCCTACAAATACAAAGTGGAACTGTTACCAGAATTATTTATTTTTGTCTCAACTGTTTCCAAGACTGATGTTGTTTGTCCTTTGTTCTCTAAGTGGACCAATGACATCAGGGTGGTGATGCTATGATATGCAAATGAATTGGATTTACATGAGGGATGGTTGTGCAAGGTCACCTGCCTCACTTTTTCCTCTCATTGTAAGCCCTCATGTCTGAGTCCAATGGCCAGAGAAAGAGCAGGATGATGACTCTGGATAAATGGCTTTTTGAATCTAAGGTCTTCCACAGGTCTCAGTTTGTCTGAAGCAACACTCATTCAGTGAGTAAGAGCGGGTAAGAAATGAGGCAAGGTTTGAGAATAACAAACAAAAAAAAACCAAAACCCAAACAACAAAAACATTTTCAAGTACCAAAGAATGTCATTATTCATGGCACACTGAAAATAGGGAGAATGGGTTTGCATGATGTCAGGAGTACTTGATTGCTAGGTTCAAATCACACCTTCAACACTCACTCACTGTGTGACCATGAGAATGATTCCATGTCTCTTATTCTGTCTGTAAATGGTGGTGGGAACAACACCAACACAAACACCTGTGGAACTCCTCCCCTTCTTCTCCCCCTTCCATCATGTCCAGGGGCTTCCATAAGGACTGATGAAATATTCATGAAAAGTTTGTAAACTTTAAAGCACTATATATCAGCTCTTGTAATTATTAAACTGAAACCCATATGAAATTATTCTCAGGCTTATGGAGAATCACAAACACATATGATAAGACACAAACGAACAGACTCAGCTTCCCGAGAAAACTGGATATGAGACTCTAGTACACATATAACAAACTGTCTCAGGGTCTGAAGAGAAGTAACGAGATGATTTAAAGAGAGGTAAAATGTTTTTGGGTACAACCAGACACTGAATGGTTACTTCCTTGAGCTTAACAGCAGATATAAATTATCTAGAGCTTGGGGTAGAACAGGACAAAAAAATTCCAAAGGAACAGCTGTGAAATTTATTGCTCTCATTTCTGAAATGACCATGCAGCTCTGTGGGCTGAGTCAGCAAAGCAAGGCCTGTGGATGGAAGGCAGTTGCCAAGCAAGTCATGGAATCCATTGAGTGGGCTGTTTCCAGAAAAGAGGCAGGAGAATGCTGCAGTCTGTCTATTTGAAATGGATGTAAAGCAATAAGATGAAATTATTAGTAGTTTTTCAAAGTTAAAAAAGGTAACAAATGTGTTTAGTTTTAAGAACCAGTTTATTTGGCATTTTAAGAAAATGAATTTTAAAAAACTAAATGACTGCTAGTTGGCATGCATTAGCATAAGCACCTATTTGAACTGAATTTATGCTGTAAATTTTAAGGTTTAGTTTAAAATGAAGAAAAAAGATCAACAGCAAATTATAAAGGGATCCAAACTTAGAGAGCCTTGCAAATTCAGTAACTTATCTTAAAAAAGCCCCAAATATTTAAAAATATGAATAAACATATATATGTATATATATAAATAAAACATGTATATATACATATATATATATATATATATATATATATATATATATATATATATAAAATTCTCAGTATAGAATAAGAATATTCCAATCATATTAAGTGTTCAAGATTTTATCCATTGAAAAGCATCAGAGAATCCAACATACCAGCATTCTATTGAATTAATAATTAACTTCATTTTGAATTTTCCTTACTTTAATCTTCTGCTAAAGAATGTAAAAGGACTGGTAGGAAAGAAAAATCAATTTGAAAATATATAAGGATGTGCCTATAACATGCACATAACCCTGACCTATAGAATGCAAAGCCCAGTTGGGCTGCAGTTGGGAAAGGAAACTTAAATGGAAAAATGAGCTTCATTCCTGTCACACTCAAGTGTTTAATGCAAACAAGATTTTGCCACCAGAAGGTTTCAATGCAAAGGATAATACATATCATGATGCACTCTGATTAAAGGACTCAGATTTCAGAAAGAAATGAATTTTTGTTCCATGTGTTCACTTGGCAACCCATTTCTGAAAAGTCTCATTGTAAGCCACGATGTCAAAGATCACTGGTTAGTGTCCCTTTGATGGGCTGTTATTGTGACAGATCGAGCTGCATGCACAACATATAAAATATGTGTTAATTATTGTCTGATGTTAGGTATGGCTCATGTTCCTGATCTGAGTGTTTTTCCAAGCTCATTCAAATGAAAATAAACTTATAAAAGAGGATAAATCAAATGTGAAATTGGAACCCAGCCATTCAGAGGACTTGCCAACAGTTTTTATAAAAATCAGTATCTGCTGCACTTAAAATATAACACGAAATTATTCACATAATGGAGCACATTTAGGTAACTTACTCTGGCCCTGATACAAAAGAGAATTGATTTAACAGCATCATGCACATAGAGGCCACTGGAAGGCAGGTTGGATTGCTAAAGATTTACAATAAATGAGCTCTGCTGCTCAAAAAAATATTCCAGCTACAAATCTAATCCATAAAGTAGGAAACTGGAAAAAGAGAAAGTTCATACTGAAGCACTGGGGACACAGTTGTTTCCCCAAAGAAAATGCTCATGTCACCTTCCTTTCTCAACAAAAGCAAAACTTGCCTAAACAAGCAAAATGATGACTTGAATTAAACAGCCTGATAGTTCACCAATTCATCCTAATTTCGACAGAAGAACAAGAACATATCCTTTGTAGGCTGGCATCCGGGACCCAGAATCTCTTAATTCAGGTCTTTCCTAAGTCTTTTCAGGTGCAACTATAGAAATAAAGCAACACCCTTCTAAATGCTGGCTCCAACATGATTATCATTCAGAAACACAGAACAGCTGATATCTTCCTGTAATTTTACAACTTGCTATAGCTATGTTCCTTCTCATCCCTATATAATCTATGAGAAGCACAATGGGATATAAAAGCATATAACCTATATAGCAGTGGTCCTCAAACTTTTAAAATAGGGGGCCAGTTCACTGTTCCTCAGACTGTTGGAGGGCCGAATTATAGTAAAAACAAAAACCTCACATTCTGTCTCCACCCCTCAGCCCATTTGCCATAACCTGGCGGGCAACATAAACGTCCTCAGTGGGCCGCATTTGGCCCGTGGGCCATAGTTTGAGAACCCCTGCTATATAGGATATACAACTTATGAGAGGCAGAATAACAAGGAATCCTGCCTCAAACACTTATTCAGAATGTCACCTGGGGCATACTGCTTCAATTATTACTCTATTAATAAAAATGGGGATACTAATAATATTTAATTCATGAAGCTAATGCTGAGATAATGTATGTAAAATACTTTGCAAAACTTAAAGCACTATAGAAATGCCAGTTATGGTGATTATCATGTTTATAATTAATGGCCTTTCATACCAATACTGTCAGGCTTCTAAGAAAAGGACTGCCTTATATAAAATGAGGTAATATCATTGAGGCTTCTGGGATAAACTTTGCTGGGAACAAGTTGAACTGCAATGAAAATATGCAAAATAAGTAGATTATTATCATTTCTGAAGATTTTTTTTATTATATTAGTGTGCAGAAGGAAAATCTAGGCAACACTGTGCCTGATAATTCAGGAAATTTGTTTCTGTTACTGTCTTACAGATCATGGGTTAATCCTATATTTGTGAAAGAGGAGAAAAAGAAATGATAACGGTGTGCAATCGCTTGGTGAACACTTCTCAGAATAATTCTGGCCCTCGGTATGCTGTACTTTAAACTTCCTCAATAATTTCTCCATCCTTGCTGAAAGTCTGTGAGCATGGTTAGGTTTTGAACAGCAAAAAACAAAGGCCATCCTGCATTCCTCAGTGTCCTTACCAAGAGCCGGTGAATTGGACTGCACTGAAGGCCAGTGCCAGAATGGTGGAGAGAGCCTGGGGTTATCCATTCGAACTAACCAGACCCATTCCCTGGAAGGGTACAACTGGGCAGCAAGTTAAATATCAATCCGTCCCTCAGCATTTATTAAGTGTCTACAGTGTGACGGGTGAGAGATAGAGGCACAGTGTTAATCCAACTGGTCTGGGAGGACCCCCCTCTACATTATTAACTTGATTTGTTGTAGGAACGAGAAGGAAGAGCTAGCCAAGAGAGCTCCTCCAGGTTCAGTTACTGTAAGCTGTAGAATTACAAAGTGTAGGATACTTCTGTTTGTGTAGTTCTTAATGATGACATCGTTTTCCATTTTAGCAATGGGATCCCACAAGGACACAGGCTAGTTTGATAAATGCTGCTCCCATGTGGTACCATGTGGATGCAAAACTGGGGGATACATCCAACATTCCTTCTGCTAACCCCCTCATTCTGACCTTCTGTGACATGTAAGTAAAAATTCTGGAAATCAATCCTGCAAATCTGAAAATGGAATACAGGAGCATTTCTTCTCACCTTCTGGTAATTTCTTTGTATCTACAGAGCAAGCGCTTAATAAATGCTTGTGGACTGATTGATTATATGTCAGCTCTGCCTTGACAATGAAGTTCACTTCACGGGGCCTTTCCAACCCCCAATTAAAAACAGCCTTCCAGGGAATGCCCTTTGAAAACAAACAGAATCTTAACAGTCTTAAGGGACCAATGAATATTACTAGTATTTGTCTCTAACTTAGGAGAGTAAAAGAGGTGTGGCTCGTGGCTCCCAGAGAATTTAAACTTCTTGAGGGCAGTGAATTCTCCAGTGATTTTTGTCTTCACATCTCCTTCCCTAGCACAGTGTTGCATCTATAATAGAAGCTTAACAAATATTTGGTGAATGAAGGACTGGGTTAGGCAGGGAATTCTGGGAAGGATTATCTATCTAAAAACTCCAAGCAGCACCCTAGGTGCTTTTACTGACCAGCTGGCAAGGAGTTCTATCTTTGCAGGAATGTAAAGTCAGAGAATAAGAAAGGGGAAAACAAAACAAAACAAAACAAAAAAAAACCAAATGGTTTAGGTTGGATTTAGGACTATGAAACTTGACAGTTTCCCTTTAACTAATCATCCACTGACAGGGAAATGTGAAATGCTTTTTAACTGATAGAGAAAGAAAGATCCCAAGGATCCACTGCTGTGCTATTGTGCCCCAGAGACTGCCATCCTTGTTACCTTGGCTTCAGTGGCAGTCCAAAGAATCAGATAAAGGTAGTAATTAATTATAATTTGTTACAATTTAAGGAGCACAAAAGAAATGCCGAAAACTGGTTTAGGAAAGTGTTGTTAGCTGTAATGCTATTAGCCACTAATTCTCCTGTAACCTTCAGACAGTAATAGGTAAAATGTCAGAGCCTGACAGTCCTTTAATCGCTGGCACAATTTACGATGCATAAGAATCGACAAGGCATTTTTTAAACCTATTCGGAAAGTGTCAACAATGATTATTGCTGATATATGCCAATTTGGGGGCAGCTGGTTTCTTTCAAATGGGTTCTAGGTTGTTGGTTATCCGTTTAAAAGAACTTTCTTAATGTGACACTGGGGCTTTATTATGGCTTTTATTTTACCTAATAAAATCAGATATTATTTTGAGAAAAGCCACGTAGAAGATGAAGAGAAAGCTTGTTTGTCTAAACCCCTGAGAAGATTTTTTTTTTTTTTAACAGCGGGTCAAATCTCCCAGAAATCAAGTGAGTCCAGTTATGTTTTCTTTTTTACTTGCCTGGCTCCCCTGCTGAGCTGCTAGCTGGCTGGCAGCACGCTAACACTGTCATTTGTAAAAAGAAGTCCGCTCAGCTATAATTACTAATTTGATGTCACATTGGAATGGCAGCGCAACTGTGAAAAGATCGACCACCGGGGAGCGACGCATTTCCCTGTCTCATTTAGAGGGGGCTAAACTGCTAGAGCCATGAATGGAAGATGCCCTTCCATTAAAAAGAAAAGAATTAAAAGAATAAAACAAGTCAAAGCAGCTGTCAGAATTTGACAACTGTTAAAAAAAAAAACACCCTATACTTGCCTTTTTTTTAAAAAAAAATTAATACAAGACATCTGTACATGCAAGTTCTGATACTTGTTGCCATGAAAGTGATCTCTGCATTGTTGAAATATCACTTCTTTATTTTCATCAGCTTCCCTTTTATTCTTATGCTAATGCAAATCACACTAATGACGTGTCAAGTGGAAATGGCTGGGATGGGGCTTGTCTACATCAGTATTACCAAATATTTGAAATGACAGTTTCTGAACTTGTCATCAACAAGTTAAAAGTACTGGGTCATGAAACAGTTGTAATGATTGGAAAGAAATGAGAACCAAGAAGATTTCCAAGGACTAATTAAGTCACTGCCACGGAGTCTTGCTATGAAAAATTCATGACAATAAATTCGGTAGAGTATAAGGTAGAACAGTAATTAAAATAGAGCCTGGTTTTCTTGAGTAGAGCTTTATTTGTGTTTTAGCAGCCCCAAAGCAAAAAGGGGGGAAAATGATCCACATAAACAAATCCCAGTCATCAAGTTATATTTTGATGAGTTTTCTATCTTACTTGTGGGGACAGAGAACATGATGCTGCTTTAGGGGGTCAAGACTATTGATCAGGAGACAAGAACAGAGTAGGAACAATATCTCATTAATCTCTGTGTTCCCCTAACACAACACTTAACACCAAGTAGGTGCTTCATGATTAACCTGAACATCAGCATGCAGAAGAAAAGTGAAAGACTGTCAATGCTTTTCAAATGCAATTCAAAACATGAAGGTTCATGTCTTCTCAAAATCCCTGTTAATCATTTAGCATCATGAATGGTTTAGCAGCTGCTACTTTTAAAAATTTTGGTTGTACCTGCATTACTGAAGATATGTTTATTTCAAGATCACAAGTAAATGACCACATCATTAAAATAAAAACAATAATAAACTTGTATTGCTATTTCTTATAACCTTCAAAACATTCTCTGTCTTCCAAATTTAGATTTTTTTTTGCACGTACAAAGCAATATCCTTATTAATGTTGCCTAATGTGTGTTAATAAATAAAAGAGGCACAATGTTAATAACATTAATATTAATTTTATTAATATAACTATATTATAGTAATGTAATAATATGAAACAAGGTATAATATGTTAATGTATAAAAATTTTTCAATTAGAAAAAATGGAATTGAATTTTTTCCTCCCTCAACCACAAATCAGTTGCATTACCTACGGTACCAAAATGGTAGTTTACTGTAAAAAAACGACAACCCAGAATCAGTTTTTTTCTTTCTTCACAGCTAGGAAGTATTAACTGTCTGAGACCAGATTTGAACTCCAGTCCTCTTGAGTTCAGGGCTGGTGCTCTATCCACTGCGCCACCTAGCTACCCTGAATTAGTTTTTTCTAAAACAAGTTTGAATTGATTAACCTTTTGCTCCCGGGTATATTTTGGAAGGGTTGGTGGGTTTATCATTCTCATAAATCCAATCATGTTTCTGGTAAAAAGGTTTTCACTTATTTTCAAATATATAATATTTACATCTTTTTGGTCAATCATCATTATTTTGACTACTTTCAAAAAAGTTTTATCATTGTATTTCCCAGTATCTGAAATTAAATCTTAAAAAGGAAAAAAAATCAAATTAAAGTAAGGTTCCAGCCCTGTCATTACTAAGTCTGTGCCTTGGAAACATCCTTTAATCTCTCTGTCTCAACCTCCTAATATCTACCCCATGGAGTTCTTGTGAGCATCAAATGACTTCATTTACAAAGATTGCTTTTGCAAACTTTAAAGTGCTATATCAATGTTTCTGCTATTACAACTACTACTATTATTGTTGTTTTTTCTACTATTGGTGTTGTTACTATTATATACTACTTGTGTGAATTCAGACATAGTCATTTAATTGCTACTTGTTTCCGATTCTTCATGTATAAAAAGGGGATAACAGTATCTACATGAGATTGTATTTGGAAAGCATTTGGCAAACTTGTAATAAATAAAATTTCAATAATGTAAGTATTATCTAAACACTCAAAAGCAATAGCTTTTTTACATTGGACAAAATACTTAAAATCTTTGGACCTTTGTTTCCTCATCTGTAAAATGTGGGGCTTATCTGTTCACACACACACTCTAGCAGACAGTTTTCTTTAGGTCTCCAAATCTAGGATTAAGTTTTTATTTTAAAAAACTGACAGTGCCCAATAGGTTCCAGATGCAATATAGAAGCTATAGGAGACACAAAGTGAGCAGAATAAACACAGTACCTGCTGACTAGTCAAGGAGATAAGACTTGTATACAAATAGCCAACATCAAAAAGTTTAATGAGAAATTACAAAGAGAAGCTAGTTTAGAACGATAGGAACTAAAGGAAGATGTCTCAGTCTAGCTGAGCATACGAGCTTTCTAGCAAAATTGGCTGCAAAGTGAAGTGCTATAAAACTCCATAAAATCAGACATCTTCTTACAAAAGGATGCTGAAGTGTTTGGTAAGGAGAGTACTATAATGGAGGCTAGTCCTAGGGTATTCTTGGATAACTTCCATCAGCCACTCTGCTTTTGGCTGAATCTTAAGAGAAGATGTTCAGAATGAGGATCTCCCTTCAGTCCTTGGAAGAACACTGAGCAATAGCAGTCCAGTATAAGAGGTTCTAGAGAGAGAGCTTTGAAGTTTCCAAGCCAAAGAAAGATAGAAGGATAATCTCATGACTATCTATCTTCTGACATCTGTACTATTTCTGGGGCAGCCATGGTGATTTCAAAGCCTAAAAGGCAATCCTTTGGATACATACTATAGCCCCCTGTAAAACTCAGACTACTCTGTTCTAACATGAAAACAAAATGGAGGCATCAAGATGGTGGTGGTAGAGATAATTCCTATAAGTCTGGGATTTTTCTTGGGAAAACCTTAGATGTTATTTTTTTATTCTCTATGAGATAAGGGAACTAATGGGAAAGGGGAAACTTTATGCACTAATGAATGAATTCTGAGTCTACCAAGGAGAGAGCTGTAGTCCTCATAATTTCACATGAGTGGTCCCGTATTTATATATTCTGGATCAGACTTGTGATTTCATCGGCAAAGAGAACTGGTCTTAGTTCTGCAACTTTCAGTGTTAGGGATTTGCCCAAGGCAGGGAGGGGTGAAACAACTTGCCCAAGGTCACACACAATTAATAAATAAAGACAAGATTTGAACGCTTCTTCTTAACTCTGAAGCTAGCTTTGTAATCACATAATTACACAATCCTGTAGAGGGCCAGAACTCTGGAGAAGTATACTTGAAAAAGGATACTTACAACAAGAAGTTAACTCAGTGGAATGGATGAGATGATGGTTCTCTAGTTCACCTATATACTTAGTATTTAGCATGGTGATGTAATGGCTCTCTAGTGCACACATACTCATATGCTGCAATGTTGTAATTATAATAGAATATGTAAAGGCTGAGAGAACTGGGGACTGGGTCAATCAGTCAAAGTGAACAGACTATGAAGGAGACAATAAAGACTTTGGACTCCATTCCTGACCATCCTCGTGGTGACTATCCTGCTGAGACCAAGGCCCGTCCGGAGGACCTCCAGAAAGCTAGCCCGGACATTACATTTTCCAGTTCTCCACCCAGTCCCTTCTTCTACCCAGAGCACATATATGGGATTAGGACCCACAAAACCTCCTGACTACAAAGTGGTAATTGTATCTTTGAACATCCTGCTTCAGATGAAACATTTAAACTATGCTGAAAGACAAGTGTTTGTTCCTTTCTCTTCTCCCTTAGCATTTGTTCCCCTTTCAAAGCAAGGGAACATATTATTTTTCTGGTTTAAGAAACCAGTCATCTATTGACAGAACCTAAGAAATCAAAATGGATGGACCTGAGGCAAGTGATGGCAGTTCCAGCTGTGGTTTTGAGAGACTTGATAAATTGAAGAAAAAGAGAAGAAATGACACAGACAATCAAGTGTCCTGATGGACCCAATTCTTCTTCAGCAGCTGCTAGTCAGGATGGCTTTTTTTTCAAAAGGTTCATAGACCTTAACTGTCCAGGCATTCCCCTCCCACTCCCCCGGGAGAAAGAGAAAGGGAAGAAAATCCCACCACACTTCTGGATTTCTCATGGATTTAAAAAGCAAAATTTTGAGTTAGGAGAGGCCTGTTAGCAATATTTGCTCAGAGGAGTATGGGAGCCTGTGGCACGTTGGAGCTGTCAGCATGATTGTCACAGGAGGATAATAGGGTACAGACACAGTAACAAAGGCACCCACTGAAACAAAATACCAAAGAGGGGTCCCTACTGGAAAGTCACAGGAAAGATGAATTCTGACCCTCTAAGATCATGATGACTGATATTTTTCAGAAGGGTTATATTAAGGAAAACACAAGTTTATGCTTAGCATTTGGATGAAGTATTAAAAAGCCAGTATTGCAACACAGACTTAAGTGAAAAGTGGTAGAGGGCAATTAAATAGCTCAGTGGATAGAGCTCCAGGCCTAGAGTCAGGAAACCTGAGTTCAAATCCAGCCTCATATACTTACTAGTTATGTGATCCTAGGTAAGTCACTTAAAACCCCTGTTTGTCTCAGTTTCCTCATTTGTAAAACAAGGACAATAAAAGCATCTACTTCTTGGGGACAGTATAAAGACGGATCAAATGAGATAAAAATTGTAAAGCTCTTAGCATAGTTCCTGACAGTGTATAAATGTCAATTATTATTGTGAGGTTACCTTGGAGGGGAGAGGAGGAAACAAACAAAGATGACTGTGTTGATCCAGTTTTTTTAAACAAAGAAAAATGTATTTATTTTAATGTTACAGAATTATGGAAGATTAGAGTTGGAAGGATATTATAGAACATCTCCTCTAACTTCTTTATTTTATAGTAGAGAGAAGGCATTTGCGCAAGGTCACATCCCTAGATAACAATGGAGTTAAGGCTGAACCCCTGCGCATGTGACTTTCCATCTAGTTGTCTCTTCATCACATGGCTTTGGGCTGTCCCTGTCAATGCTTTCATCAGCACTTTGCATATTGTATAGGAAACTCTGCTTTTCCAATCCCTTACAAGTTAATACCAATCTCATTACTCAGTAATTCAGTGATGTAATGGGATCCCAGGCTCTGTTCCATAATATGCCAAAAAGTATGATGATGGAAGAGAGAGAAACAAGAAAGAGGAGAGAGAAAAAAATGAAGGGGGTGAGGAAGAAGAAAGGAAAGAAAGAGGGAAAGAAAGAAGAAAGGGAAGAAGGAAGGAATGAGAAAGGAAGGGAGGAAAGGGAAGGAAGAAAAGAAAGGGAGAGAGTAAGGAAGGAAAGGGAAGGAAGGAGGAAGGAAGGGAGGAAGGAAAAAAAAAAAGGAAGGAAGGAAAGAGTAAAGGCTAAGGGAATTGAAGGAAATTGGCCAGATGGAAATAATGAAGAATTTCACCCAATTTCAGACATACTCCCAGGTAGGAACCGGAGGGGAAAAAAAATAAATCAAACAACAAAACTATAACATTACTGTACCTTTTCTTTGTCACTAGCTTCTCTAGCCACAGTAGAACCCTGAAAAAGAAAGAGTATATGAAGATATGTACAATGGCAATCCATGTCCACATTTTAGAACAGGGTCATATTCCCTGATATGTTTCTCTGTGTGCCAACAGGGCCTGGAGGTAATCTGGGGGAAACCTTGGTGTGTGTGGGGAGAGGCATAGGATGACCTCACCCACTGAGATCTGAGATCTGTTTTGAAGGGAAGTTGCTGGATGAAAATTTGTGATTTATGGACAAATTATGGACAATTTTCTGCCTTTCTACCCGATCACTTTGTTTTCTTTGTACTCTTCCCTCTCATGTCATTCCCACAACTCCTCCACCTTCCTGAGATTGAGATTTGTTTCCTTGTGCTTTCCTACCATGTCTAACTCAGCTAATAACAACAGTTAGCATTTATAAAGTGCATTAATGATTGCCGAATGCTTCCTAAGTATTTGCTAGCTTTACCCTCAAAAGTAGCCTGGGAGGTGGGTACCATCATCATTCCCATTTTACAGCTGAGGCAGTCCAAGACTGAGGGATCTGTCCAGCAAGTATATGGGGAAGCCCGTGTTCTGCCCATGAGCCGTAACAATCACACAAGTCTCGCTCCTACAACCACACTCCCACATCCCGCTGAATCCACCCTTGTCATGGTCGGGCCACCCCATCTGCAGGCTGGGTTCTATGGCTTTGTGCCCGACCTCGGGCCTGAGCTGATGAAGGTGTCTGGAGCTGGGTCAGGGCTTCCGGAGCTCTGCTCTTCTCATGGACATCCCTGTTTGGTGGGGGCTGGGAGAGGGGTGAAGACAAGAATGAATGGCGAGGTGGGAAACATCGCTGTCTACCTCAAAAGCCCCTCGATGCCTCCAGGTATCCAAAAGGTACCTTGGAGGCCCCCTTGGCTGCTGCAGTGGAGTAACTGGCCCCAAGTGGCAAGGCACTAATTGTTAGAGGTAGGACAGGCCCCAGGCCCAGCAGGGGGCTTCTGAGGAACCTGGGGTGACTGCCTGGGTGCGCTGCCACGTGGCACTGTGGTGCACAGAGCACTGGGCTTGGAGGCAGTGAGACACTTACCAGCTGTGTGACCCCATCCATAAGTCACTTTACCCTGCTTTCCTCAGTTTTCTCATCTGTAAAATGGGCCGCAGAGGGGAACAGTGGACTATTCCAGTATTCCTAAAGGGCGTTGCCAAGGACTCTGCCATGAAGCTTCCCCTGGATCCCAGGGATTGCACCCAGACCCAATTTTGGGAAAGCCTGATGCCTGTGTCTGCGTGCCCATATTCCCTCCCTCACTTGAGCTCTTCCCTCAGCTTCCTCCATGTCTGAAACACCTGCTAGTTTTTCTTTCTTGTTAGTGAAAGTAGCTTGGCCCCTCACTTGTTTTTATCACAACTGGCATCGATCATGTTTTTGCTTCTAAGCAGTTATCTGGAATCAGAAGCTCCGGGCAGGGGAAATCAGCATGCACTCAGGAGGTGTGTACCCCCTTCACTCCCCATAGCTGTCTTATCTTCCCAAGGGAAGGAGGACCCCCCCCTAAACAAAGGGTCTGGTCAAAGGGGGAGCTGGGCCCTGGGGCTCTTCCTGAGGGAGGCCAGACCTGGCTTCAGGACGATGGCCAGCAGGAAGCTGAGCTTGAGGTCACTAAGAGGACTGGAGGAAAGAATCTGGTGGTGAGAGAGAAGGGGCCGGACGGCTGGACCTGCAAACAGGAAAACCTGACTTTAAGCCTAGCCTCTTACCCTTAGTCTCCTCATTTGTCAGATGGGGTTAATCAAAGCACCACCTCCTAGAACTGTCATAAGGATCGCATGCTAATTATGATGAGGACGGTGTCATTTCACTTGCTCTGTCTCACGAGAGAGCTGAGAGAAGGCTCCATATCCTGGGGACGAGCGCTGATTTTTTGTCTTTTTCTAAATCTAAACTTGTGGCCATGGAAAGCTTCATTATTGTCCAATAAATTTTGTTTTCAACATAAAGAGTTATCAAAGTGTCTCCAGGTTGCCCCCCCCCTTTTTTTTTTATAAACCTGATCTGTGATTTCACTGGTGCAGAGAATTCCATGATCAGTGCTCATAGCACCTTTTGTTGGGAAACAAATTAAAGAAACCCACACCAGGGATTCCCACTCTTCCTTTGGGAAATATCCAGAACATTAATAAGTCAAATGACTTGTCAAGGGACACACAGCTTATATATTTCAGAGACAGAATTTAAATTCAGTCTTCCTGTCTCCTGACACCATCTTTCCATTCACTAAGCCATGATGCTTTTGAGACTAATTTAAACATTTGTTCGAATGCTAGCTACCATTTAAACAGTTGGGTCCACCTGATAAAAAAGGAGTGAAGTGCGTTGTGTCTGTTTCAGATAAGGAAGCTAAGATCCACCATAATTCACCCAAGAGTACACTGGAACCATGCGATTATGAAACTAGCAACTGTCAAGCCTCTACTCAGTGGCTCTCAGTTTCCTGGGATCGCTGGTCATCTGAAAGAACTATGCCATGGTCCAAGAGCCGTGTGTTTATGCAAGGAAGGAGAGGGAGGGAAGAAAGCAAACGTCTTGCAGCCATTGCAACATCAGCCTGCCTTTGTACACATAGCCAAAAATCCAGATGCAATGGTATAGCACGTCTTCTCTCTTTAGGGATTTCTACATATGTCATAAATGTCTCCCTCTGCACCCTAATTCCCCACAATTAATATTTTTAAGTTGAATATTTTTAAAGGGTATCTTTAACAGCTGAACAAAGCTGATAATATTAGGCACAGGGGAAAATGTTTCATTACACTCTATGTCCCAAGCTATCTTAACCAAATGTTTTTAGTTTTCACTTTCCTCCCTCAAACATACATGGTTTTTGATTCTCACTGAAGCCTCATTTCCAAGTAGTTGCAAATCAGGTGCCTGGAAGACAACTCAGTCAAGTTTGAATAAATGTCCAATGAAAAATGATGAAAAGATATAAGTAAAATTAAATGTTTCCATCATGGGGCAGCTAGGTGGCGCAGTGGATAGAGCACCAGTCTTGAATTCAGGAGGACCCGGGTTCAAATCTGGTCTCAGACACTTAACACTTCCTAGCTGTGTGACTCTGGGCAAGTCACTTAACCCCAGCCTCAGGAAAAAAAAAATGTTTCCATCATATGTCTGGGTCAGGAAAATGACACAAGTTGTGACAATGTGTGCAAGCTAGCCCATTTAAGAAAACGGGGACAGAACCAAATATTTCCAGAAACTAAATAAACCACGTATATTCTACCTACAAAAAGGGATGATAGAATTGGGAATCTTAATCATAAATGTGTATTTATTTATGTATGTGTGTGTACATGCATACACATACAAAGAGAGAGTGAACATAAGTAGCCTAGTGAAAATGAACACTAGCTTTCCATTTGTTGTTGTTAATCTTTCCATTTGTGTCCAACTCTTTGTGATCCATTTGGGACTGTACTGGAAAAGATACTAGAGTGTTTTGCCATTTCCTTCTCTAGCTCATTCTATAGATAAGGCATTGGAGGCAAAAAGTGACTTTTTCCAGGGTCACACAGCTCGTGAACTCAGGAAGATGAGTCTTCTTCACTCCACACCATGCAATCTCTATGCACAGTGCCACATGGCTTTCCATAGAGCATTCTAAAAGATGAAGATATAATTAAGACCCTACTACCTGCCACCTCCTAATCTTAATGAAATATTATTTTTTAAACTTAAGATTCAGAATTAAATTCAAATTTATTTCATTTCCATTTCTTTGCATCTACTCTAATTTAGTAAGTATCGCTCCCATTAATATTATAGTAAATAGATTATTGGACTTGGAGTTAAGAAAATCTGAATTCAAATACAGTGTTAGGCAGTTAATAGTTGTATGGGTGGACCTTGACAAGTCATTTAACATTTGTCTGCCTCAGTTTCCTCAACTGTAAAATGAAGATAATAAAAGCAACCTTTCTTCCCCAGGTTGTCGTGAGGATCAAATGAGGGAATATTTATAAAGTGTTTAGCACACTGTCTGACATACAATAGGCACTTAAAAATGCTTGCTGCCTTCCCTTTCCAATCAAAATTGCCTTTGTTCAAACGTGAATAACTGTAGAAATGTCTTTAGGTAGAAACCAAAAGGGTTAGTTATTCTAGTTTTCTAGATTTTTTGTTCTGAAATCAAAAAGACTCCTCTGTCTCTGACCCAAACTATGGAGAGTGTCTTCACTCTGACATTAGGTCCAAATCATCCTGTGTAATTTTGTTCGTATGTAACTGTTTGAATGTTTTCTTCCCTATCAAATTATCAGCTTCTTGACAATTGGGACTAGGTTGCCTTTCTTTATATCTTCCAATATTTAGTGTGGTGCTTTGAATATAACAGGTGTTTAATAAATGCTTGCTAACTTATTGCTGTTATTGACACTGGACTGAAAAAGATGAGATGAACTCATGAAGAACATAACCCTTCTGAGGGCACAGCAAAAACTGGTTTTTGTCTTTGCAACCCAAGAGCTTGGCACTGTAACTTATATGTGTGTCTAATACATACATACAAATGTCTAATAAATGTTAAACTGAATAAAAAGTGAATGAAAACTACCTTTAAATCACAAGATGGTTCTCACCTTTAAATCATATTTTCTATAAACAGATAAACGGTGGCTGAACACGTTCCTTGTGACGATCACATATATTTCCACTCCATCAACATTAAGCCGGTACATGCCCAAAAACTGAGGAAGAAGGGTAACTCCGTGGCATTCCACAATGTACTGTATTTGGAGAGAAAGGAGAGAGAGAAGTTATTCAAGCGGCAGATATTCATGAAGATCAAAGGTGCAATACCTTTTCATCTGATTTGTGTACACAGAAAAAGCTTCCTTAGGGACTTATTTGCAGAAAAATAGCTATATTTATATTTCCGAAAACCTAGTCTAGGTTAAATCTGTGATACAAGTCATAGTTCTACCTGCACAGAGAAGCTTTATTTCCGTGGGAAAATGCCCGAATTGCTTTGTAGAACTGCAAACCTTATACAGAAGATAAGATAACTACCCAAAACACATAAATGATGGTGTCTTTCCGTAATTCTTTTTAAGTAATTCCCCTTTACCTGACTTCTCCATGTACTCATTTTAAACCAGATATTAACCTTTAATTGTACCTTACCTACCATGCCACTAAAAATCACTTTATTCCATGAAAGCTGGCTCAATAACTAAAGTAGATGAAATGAAAATTATTTTGTGGAAAGAATATATAAACACTCAACAAAAGGGGCTCATTTTTGGTTTTAGTTTCTGAGCTAGAATCTGGTCAAGTTGGGAAAAAAGTATCTAACTCTTAGAAATACTATGGATTAGGTTGGCTTTGGATGGTAAAAAGTCAAAGACAGACTTTCTTTGAGGAAGAGAATAGGATAGAAAACCAATTCTTATTCTGCCATCTATTCCTTCTCCTTTCTCTAAAGTAGGGAATTGGAATCTCTAACCTTCCACTTCATTTCATCCAGCCCTTGGAACAAGTACCCAGAGATGATTCAAATTATGCAAACAAACTGAACTCCTTTCTTCCCAAACCCTAATAATTTAATTTTTAAATAATATCCTAAAAGGCCACAAGAAAGAGCTACTACTCCAAGAAATGAGATCTTTTCTGCTGCAAAATGCATTGCTATATCCCCTGAAATAGAGAATTAATTTTTTGTTTTCGATTGAAAATGAGGGAAAGAGTTCAAGAATACAGCAGTTTTTCAAATTTATAAACAGTAAATGCTGTCAATCTTTAGCCAGTTAAGAAATCTTTAGTTTTTATTCCTCTTTTTTGCTTTCCATCCATCCCCTAAAATAGCATGACTTTGATTTCTCTCACTCTCTTGGATCTTAAACGAACCTTAAAGCTTTGTCTGTGTTTATCCCTTAAGTGAGTATGCTACAGAACTGAATTTTTAAAAACAAATTTGCTGTTTATTGAATCTTAAAATCCTATTCTCATGTCTCAGTGTAATAGTGTGAAATGAACCATTCATTCTTGAAGGGTACATCAAGCTCTGTAGATCTGATAGATCTGGTGATGAAGGTTTTGTGTAGAATTTTGGCAACAGAGGAGACAAAGCCTCTCATTCAAGGCTTAGAAAGTTTGCCACAAGGTGATGCATTTTTTAGGCTATAGAAACTCACCAACCTCCTCAATTAAGCATGGATGGGTTGGGTCTCTATGGACAGAGGGAGTAATGACAGTTTAAAAAAATCACATATCCCTGAAGAAGTCATGCAAGACACAATTACTGAACAATTTAATTTATACAACAGGCAAGTAGGATGTTTTCTATTGTTTTCAAAAGAAAAAGGGAAATAGAATTTTGCTTATGAGGGTTTTTTCCATTAGTAGAGTTTATCACTAGAAAATAAAGTTTTCTCATTTCCACACTAAAGAGATAAAATACATGCTGGATATACATACACACATACATACATACATACATGCACATACACAGGAACTCATTAAAGTAACAGTAATTGCAGGCTCTCATCACACCAAATTTCTAATCGGGCAGTTCCAATCAGCATGTTCTAAACAATGTGTTATTCATGTTAGAACCCAAACTCCCTAAGGCTACAGAAATATTCTTTTTCCTGAATTCCATTTTCAAACACATTCTGTATAACATCCCATAGAATGGACATTCAATAAAAATTAATTATGGATGATGACAATGGAAAAACCTTCAAAAATTATATTTAAAAACAATCAGTCTGCCATTTTTTCAGAAAGCAATAACATATTCCATTGTCAAGCAGCTTCATATAGCTGCTTGAATATGTTCTGCTCAAATATGATTGGATATTCTTAGATATTACATGTTACCCAAGGGAATGTTTTGCCTATACTTTAAGCCACAGGTGGATGTGCACAAACACACACACACACACACACACACACACACACACACACACAAAACCTTTAATGCAAATTTAAAAATGTACTCCATGACCTATTCTTCTGAGCACTATGGTCAGCTAATGTTTAGGACCCCAAGTTATTTAACCATGATAAATCTGGTCTCCTGAGGGAGAAAAAATGGGAACCTATCTGATTTATATGTTGGTTATAATAAATGCAGAACATTTATGAAAGCAAAAAAAGATGATACATATATTTGCCACTGGAAAAAGATAAAAGAAAATTTTACTACAGCGAAATTATTGTTGAATTACATCTTTTCCTGTTAGAAAAACTGCTGTTAATGGTGTGGTGAAGTTAAGGTCAATTTAGGAAGTGTTGAAAAGACTTGAGTTTACTTTAAACATTCTGGAAGTTGTATTTTAAAGACATTTTCCTACTTTTAAATGATATTAGAGTATCAGCCAAATCTGGGTAAATTTTATATAAAACAAATCAACTAAAAGTATCAATTTGTGACTTTAATCTTTAAATTACTTTGTCCTCAGCACATAAAAATTATGTTATAACCGTAAAAAATCAAATTACTCAAAGTACCAGTTTGGAATGAGGAAAGGGTTGGGCAAGGAAGTGGTGATGGCTACAATGGGATTAAGGGAGAGAGAAAAAAGGTTGGGAGAAACACTGTTTCTCTAAAAGGGATTTAAAATCCATACAAATTGAGTAATTAGCTCTAAATTTAATTTTGCTCCTTTACTCTGAAGTCCAAAAGTACATTTGTGCTCATAAAACAGATAAATGGTGACTAAATTTTTCACTGTATTATTAAACAAGTCATTGCTTAGAGAGTATGTAGTTTTTAGAATATACACCAGGAAGCCAACTGAATATTAGAGCAAAAATAATCCTGTGTTGTCTTAGAAATAGTTACCAATAATACTTGCAACACACAATTATTAAGCATCTGGTGTGCAAAACCCTGCCCTAGGTACTGAGTATACAAAGATAAGATATGGTCCTTGACTTGAGGGAGATTACAGAAACATGTAAACAAATGATTAAAACACAAAGTAAAACACAGATACCAAAGAAAGATTGTGGCTAGATCCAAGAGATTAAAAAAATTTTTTTTTGACTAGGGAGATCAGGAAGGGTATTGGCAGAGTGGGTATTTAAGCTGGTAAGGATTTCATTGAGGGCAAGGGACAGAAGGGAATTCTAGGCATCATGAACAAGAGAAGCCAAAACACTAAAAGAATATAAGTCATGTTTATGAGCAGGGAGGAGTCCAGTGTGATCCCAGCATGGGGTATATGAAGGAGAGGAGTTGTTAAGGATGAGTCACCTAACACAATGACCTGAAGTTCTAATTTAGGAATGTGAGCAGGTCCTTAAATCCCTCCTCAAAGACTTAAAACCCCTCAATCCTTTTCTCTTTTCTCAAGCCGCCTTCTCATACCTAGGCTTTCAGATAAAGGCTGGCTATTATCATTTCATTGACTTGTCCCTAGAAAAATAAATCCAGTCTTCTTTTTCCATTTCTTCAGCATAATTAACTTCTAAATTTCTAGTTTGGCATCCTACTCCACAACTCTAATGAAGTTGCTCTCTTCTAAGTTTTTGAACTGATTTAACCAATGTCATTTCCCAAGTCCTGCTGCTTCTAAATGTTCTCTCCTTTGGCTACTGTGACCTTGCTCTCTGTGGTGTTTCTGGCCTGTCTACAGAGTCCTGTTTTCTTGGCTAATTCTCCTAGCCCCCAAATTGTGGGGCCTCTTCTGTTCTCTATACTTTCTCTCCTAAAATGACCTCCTCAGCTTCCACATTATCCATCATTACTGCTACATATAGCTATGTGCATATTTGTATATATATCCTCCTCTGGAACTTCTATCTCATGTTCTCCTTCACTTGCTAGATGTTCCCATCTGGCTACCCTGTTAACAAGCGTCATCTCCTACATGAGGCCTTTCCTGATCTTAACTTCCTCCCTTCCAGCTGCTAGTTTCTTCCCTCTCAAATAACTTTTGATTTTTAAAATCTATGTATGTTATCTTCATAATATAATATAATGTAATATAATGTAATATAATATAATATAATATAATATAATATAATATAATATAATATAATATAATATAATATAATATAATATAATATAATATAATATAATTCCCTTGAGGGAAAAGAATGGTTTTATTTTTGCTATTTTCATTACACAATACATAGTAAATGTTTATAATCTTAGCTGCATGTATACAATGGAATGATCATCACCATTTCTCCCCTAAACTTATTTCTTCTTTTGAGGGAGTTGTTTCATATTGTATTCCCACTGCCAGAGAAGTTAATATTTATTTAATTGAATCAAATATAATTGTGGACACACACACACACACACTATTTGCTTGATAAATCTTTGTACTACATAGGCACGCACTTCCCCGTGTAGTGTTTGCTTGGTAAACCTCAATGCTATTGTGGTTGAATTACCTTGCTGGGCATTATTCCTCTTACAATTGTCCCATTTGTACAGTCCTCCCCAACCCCCCTGAATCTGTACTAAACTTTATTCCACTTGCTTTTTGTCAGTTCTCAAACCTTCCCAAATCCTTCTAAATCCTGATCTGATTTACTCATCCAAGTTTGCTTCACTTCAGGCAAGCAATGATGTCTTGAAAATGTTTACGTCAACAACTTTGTAATGCCCTTCCTTAATGTCAAGAACAACTTCTATGAATAAACTATGAATTTTCACATGCTTGATTTTATTAAGACAAATCACACTAATACCAAACATGGGATCCCATCCAATTGTGTATTAAATCCTTTTTGGTTTGTAAGATCAAATGTCTACCTTCTTCCAGATACTTAAACAAAGAATGGAGCCAAATTAAGAATCAACTTAAGAATCAACAATTTCCAGATGTAACAGGTTTAGAAAATGAGTCATAAAACAGCACAGTCATAGCATTTAGAACTGTAAGAAACTTTAGAGATCAAAAAGTTCAAATGTTCTTAAATTTGTTGTGTCATAGCCCCTCCCGGAAGCTATCTGATGGAAGTCTATGTATCTCTTCTCAGAATAATGCTTTTTAAATGTATAAAATAAAATTGAATTTCCAAATATAATGAAATATAATTATAAAATTTTTAAAATCACTGATCTCAGGCTAAGAATGTTGATCTATTAACCCTCCCATTTTATAGATGAGAAAACTAATAATGTCATACCATACTATGACAACTTATATCAGTAGAGTATATTGTTTTAAATATCTTAGACAATTGCACATTTTTATTTTAAATGATTGAAACAATCAATCAATAAACATTTATAAAATAGATCCTATATGCCAGGTATTGTGCTAAGTTCTATGGATACAAAGAAAGGTAAAAGACAGTCTCTGCCCTCGAGGAGCTTACAATCTAAAGAGGGAGACTCCCCCCCCCCCTCCATGCTTTCACACACGCATTCACACACACATACCTACTCACATGTGCACATGCACAGATACACATACACACCCAAAAGAATAACAGGGTAAGAGAGGAAGAATAGGGGGAAAGAGAGGGTATCTGGGCAAAAAAAGCAACAGAAAATGGGAGAAGTGCCACTAGGCATTTAGTCAGAAAGACCTGTGTTCAAAACCAGCCTCTGACATTTGCTAGCCATGGGATCCTGGGGCAGCACTTAAGCCGTAAAAGCCTCAAGTCAGCTCCCTAGGTCTTATCGACTGAGTCACACAGAAGGTGCATGGAGGAAGTTCCCACAGCACGCTGGCACATCGCAGATCCCCCCAGTAGTCATATGTGTATAGCCTCTTCTTCTTCCACTTGCTTAGGTTTACTTCTGAATGGCAGCTCAAAACAGGACAACACTCCTTCCCTTGAGTCACCTCTTGCATTTTGGTCCGTAGGAACGGTGCAAACATTACTTGCACTTGGGGCTAGAGTCTGGAATTGGCCGCAGAGCAATTCCTTAGAGCTGATAGTGAGGGCAGAACCGTCACAAGTGTTCCTCAGCTGCTTCTTTCCAAACAAATTCCACGATGGCAGCGTTGGAAGCAAAGCAGTACTCTATTAACATCTCAGCATAAAGACTTAACAGGTGCAGTGACAGAATGCAGTCTAGCAGACTCCTTCCTGGCCTCCAGACAAGTCTGCTGGATCATGTTCATTGTTGCTTGGTGGTCCCATAGGAGTCTGGGAAGCAAATGGACCAAATGCACAGCAAAGTCCAACGTCCAGACGAGAATGGGTCCAGAACTGTGTCACAAGTCAGCCATGAGAAATCAGTCTCTTTGGAGAGCAAACATGGCATATGGACAATACACAACAGGTCTGTTTGTTTTTGAAATGAAGGCGAACCAGTCAAAACCCACGTTTTTCATAATGTAGGGCATTTCTACTCACAGCTCAGTGTCTGCTTGTTACTTCTACCTTGCATAGTTTCTCTGAATGACCTATAGCCATTTGGTATGTGTGGTTCTGCTTGTCAGGTGGTGACTATTCACCAAGAATGAATATTTTCTTTCATCAGACTGAGCAGACTTTGAGTAAGCACATTTTGAAAAACCCAACTCCTATTGTAAATAGAATTTCTCCTTACTTCTCACTACATTTATTCCACCTTTAGTCAAATAAGTTATGAATGATTCCAGGGTCTATTTCCATAAGTCACACTTCTCAGTAATATATATTCTATTTTTGTATCTTCCTAGACTACCACATGGAAGCATGTGAGAAAGTGTTTAGATTTGGGGGCTGAAAACTTGGATTCAAATCCTAATTCTGCCAACTGCTACTTTACCTTTCAGATTCTTAGCTTCCTCATCTATGAAAGAAGAAGGTTGGATGGCACGATTCCTATGATGCCTTCCATCTTGCCAATCCCCAGGACATTTTCCCTGGACTTATTTGCTTCTTTCTGTACTATTCTTCAGGATAAACACTTTACTGTTTGTCTGTAGTAACCAATTTAGATCCCTGGATTTCCAACAGTAATATTTTCTGCATTTGTTTTATTCTTTTAAAAACTCATTTGTGATTTCATAACCATCCAGAAAGCACATTTTATTTCTTCAGGGCCCTCAGGGAACTTTTCCCCTGTCAGCTCACTAAAGCAGCCACAAAATGGTTGGACGAAGAATTAATGCTACAGTTTAATCAGTGAACCAATAAATATTTACCAAGTGCCTACTATGTGCCAGGCCAAGTGTCATTGTTTAAAATGGATAAACTATAATGTTTTAAGACTTCAGTTTCCTTTTGCTCTCCATCCCATAATCACTCAAAAATGACCACCATTACAAATCCATAACACATCACCTGCCTCAAGACAACATGAAATGTAGACTTTCAAAAATGAAGAGCCAGATGTAGATTTAAATTGAGCAATTTTAAGTGACACAACAAAATATGGAAATATCAATAGTTCTCTGTGATGTTATGAATTTGATTTTCTGGCTAATAGGCAATTATTGTTCCAATGTTTAGTCCATTTATGCTTATCAGAAAATCATATCCACTTAATACTTCCTATGTGTGCTTCATTTAATTTTTTTTAAACAATTAAATCACCCTCAATGATCAGAATGACTTATTGGCTCTGTGTGTGCACCTCATCATCGTTACCAGTGAAAAAAAGAAAACGTGTAATTGCTTTGATTGACCAGTTCTTCTCACTCTCCCTCCATCCCAACTGCCAAACTCACACTAGACTGATGTTCAATCAAGGATGTATTTTGGCATAATGGAATCACAGAATACATATGGGTCACTGACATAAACCTTAAGAGCACTCAACATTTATCTCAAATATTTCTGAAGCTACTTAAGACTTATTAGCATTAAAAAAAACCCCCAAAAAATACCTTTTACTTGGTCTGATATTTATAGAACAATTTATTTTTTTTCTTCAGCTTAATGAAATCAGGCTTGAGCTATATATTCCCTGTAATTATCAACAAATGCTGGGTCTGGGATAATCAGGGGATCATTGATCTAGAGCTGGGAGGGATATTAAAAATCATGTAATGCAAGATGAAGAAACTGAGGATCAAATAAGCTTCCTGATTTGCTCCACAGTCACAGAGATTGCAAAGTGACAGAGATGGCATCAGAGCTCCTAGGTCCTCTGACTCCAAATTCAGAGATTTCTCTATTGCACCAAGCTGCCCTGCATGATTGCCCAAAAGAAACTAGAGATTGATCTAATTCTACAAGGCCAAATAAACATCATCTTCAAAAAAAAGTTGACTTGGTTTAAAATAAGGTTTTCAATAAGTGCAAATAGTGTTTATTTTTCTACAACTAAAATGTAAAATGTAGCCCTAATATTCTATGGTTGCATAGATTCTTACTCCTAATAGAATCATAAAAACATTCTAAGGAAATACTTTTAATTAAATTGTATCTATCTTTACCTATATTGTATCAGCAATGCAAACAGACTAACAAGAGCTGAGGTGTCTTCTGAGAGTGAGGGAGGTTCATGGGGTTCCCTATTTTTTCTTTAGTGGGGGAGAGGGGTCCGCATCTACAATGTCATTCATGGGGAATTCCCAGTGTGGAAGCTCCCACAACCAGTGCAGGCTGGCACTGTCCTATAACTAACAGTATTACGGAGTTGCCCAAAGGCACCAAAAGGAAAGAAACGAGCATTTCTTAAGCGCCTGTTTAAGCGCTCCTCACAAAAACCCTGGGTGGAAGGGGCTAATAGTATTATTCTCCTTTTATAGCTGAGCAGCCTGCTGCAGACAGTGGTTAAGTGACTTGGCGGGGTCACACAGGTGATCCTGGGTATTCCTGACTCCAGCTTTCTCATCTGTTAAGGGCTAAATGATTGACCATAGGGAGCTACACAGCTAGTAGAAATCTGAAACCTTGCTGAATCAGGGTCCCGCTCATGATGCTGTCTCCTAAGGAAGAAACGGTGTGGCCATGAGGCTATTCCAGTCCCCCCTGCTGCAGGATGAGCAGGAGTGACCATGCTCTGCAGAGAGAAGGCTGCAGGGGAGCTCGGTAGGAGTCAGCTCCCCTCTGCACCAAGGACTTGGCAATCTAATTAGTTGGCAGCCTGCCAAGTTGTCTCCCTGGGTCTTGGAGTTTCAGACAGTCGCTCTCCTGAGTTCTGGAGAAGGGACAATGCTCTTGCAAGTTACCTGTCCCCAACGTTACCAAGGCTGCATGCTTGCTCCCGGGCTAAATTTTTAGCATACAATTTTCAGCAATGTTCTCAGACGCTTTCAACAAGAACAAAAATGGCGTCAGGTTAAACTTGATAAATTATTTACCTTGAAAAGGCTACAAGCCAAGACTCAAGTGGAAGGACAGTTGATGCGTGCTGCCTTGTTTGCAGGTGGTTATGCACTTATGCAGCCTCTGAGGCTAGGGCCCAACAAAGCTGCTTGTGCTAATTTTGGCCTGACAGTCAATGCCAAGAAAACAGAGGTTCTCCACCAGCCAGGACACCACCAGCCAAATATGCAACCACTGGTTATAGCAAATGCAGAAACAGTGATGGATGTAGATAAATTTGCTTACCTTGGCAACCTACTTTTCGGGAGAATTTTACATAGATGATGAGGTCGATGCATGGATTACCAGAGAGAGCGCAGTGTGGGAGGTGTGGAAGGAAAGCTTGGGAGAGAAGAGGTAATAATGGCAGACTGCCTCCCAAAGTGAAGGATCACAGAGCCATTGTGCTGACTTTATTCTTATATGCCTGTGCCTGGACAATATACCAGTGCTAAGCCAGGAAACTGAATCTCTTCCGTTTGAATTCCTGAAGGATAAGATACCGGATGCTGAAGATGCTCCTGACCTAACCTGCCAAGCACTCAAAACTCTGCTGTGTGAGTATGCCTAGGGCATGTTTGCCTAAGACTTTTATGGAGAACAAGGCAAGTGCTCCCATGGAGGTCGGAAGAAGGGATAAAGGACAATCTCAAGGTCTCTCTGAAGAACTTCAGAATCAATGGCACGACATGGCTCACACTGGCACAGGGCTGCCCGATATGGCACGCTGGTATCAAAGGCTCTATGTGACTATATATATAGTCATCAGATTGTCTACTTCCTCACTCTCAAAGACTACTTACTACTTACTTATTACTACTAACTACTTAACACGGTGAATTTAGATGCAGATCTGACATATCAAAGAGATAGAATCATATATGAGATTTGCAAAAGTAAAAAAGTATAAGATATTTTGTGACAGAGACCTGGAAAAAGTAACCCTCCACTTCTGCTCCTACACTATAGACAGGGGATTCATCTCCAGACGGTGGAGTTAAATTCATGTATAAAAGGAAGTCACTAACGTATACACAAGGATCTCTATTGGTCACATATTGATTTAATTTTGTTTTTTAATAATAGTTTATTTTTTTCCTTATTGTATGCAAAATAATATTTAACATTTGCTTTTAAAAATTCTGGATTCCAAACTCTTCTCTGCTCCCACCCCCCAAATGGTGAGCAATTTGATAGAGGTTATATATGTACACTGATTTATTATATGTTATTGAAATATGCTATCATTTTTGAATACATTATCCATGTTTTATTGTATTTTTATTTATTTAACTAAATACTTTCCAATTATATTTTGGTCTGATTCCCCAAATATGGGGAGGAACAGAAATCTGTGAGTTGTTTAGAGGTATAGTAGATAAAGTACTAGACTGAGGTAGAAACATTTGAGTTCAAATTCTGCCTTTGTCAGGATCCTGTCTACTAAACTACACGACCATGGGAGAATAATTTAATCAGTAAATCTCAGTTTCTTCATTCCTTCATAAAACAAGGATAGTAATACTTGAAATATCTAACTTTCAGAGTCATTGCAAAAAAAGTATATAAAGAATTTTAAATATAAGCTAATATGTTAACATAAAATTTTTATAATAATAATAAACAAGAACAAGAATAACAGCATAATGATGTTTCAGGATGGGCTGGTAAAGAAAATTACAGTATTATGTTGGGTTACAGAATAATTCCATAAAAAGTATGTATGTGTATGTATGTGTATATACATACTTTCATATATATATGTATACATATATATATAATATATATATATATATATTAGAGGCAGGATCTTTTGAGGGGTTCTTTAAAAAACAAGGGGAAAGAAATGAGTAGGACCAGGAGATCGTTGTATACTTCAACAACAATACTATATGATGATCAATTCTGATGGACGTGGCCATTTTCAACAATGAGATGAATCAAATCAGTTCCACTAGAGCAGTAATGAACTGAACCAGCTACACCCAGCGAAAGAACTCTGGGAGATGACTATGAACCATTACATAGAATTCCCAATCCATATAATTTTGTCCACCTGAATTTTGGATTTCCTTCACAGGCTAATGTACACTATTTCAAAGTCCGAGTCTTTTTGTACAGCAAAACAACTGTTTGGTCATGTATACATATATTGTATTTAATTTATACTTTAACATGTATTGGTCAACCTGCCATCTGGGGGGGAGAAGAAAAATTAGAACAAAAGATTTGGCAATTGTCAATGTTGTAAAATTACCCATGCATATATCTAGTAAATAAAAACTATTTAAAAAATTAAAAAAAAATAACAATTAAAAAAAAAAAGGGAAATAGTTAAGGGATTAATGCAAAAAACCGTTGCCAGTGAAAAACATAGAGAGAGAGAGAGAGAGAGAGAGAGGGAGAGAGAGAGAGAGAGAGAGAGAGAGAGAGAGAGAGAGAGAGAGAGAGAGAGAGAGAGAGAGAGAGAGAGAGAGATGGAGATATGTACAAGGCATGGAGGAAGGAATCAAGGTATTTATCCAGCTGAGTTTTAAAGAACTGAGAGGTTAGAGAAGGAAGGAATATATTCTGGGCATGTAAAATAGCTTATGTTAACATAGAGAGCAGAAAATGGGATGACAACTTCAGGGAACTGTTAGCAGTTCATTCTGAGTTGGAACACAGATTCTGCAAAGGGAATTAATGTAAAACAAAGCTAAAATGGAGTTAGATTGTAGAATACCTTGAGGACTAGACTAAGGAATTTGCATTTTATCCTAGAGACCATAGGAAGTCACTGAGGATCTTTTAAGCTGGGAAGTCCATGGAAGACTTCTGTGTTAGGATGAAAATTTTGGTACTTATACAGATGATGGAATAGAGAAGTAAGACTAGAAGTCAATTAGGAGATCATTTATCACAAACTATAGATGAAAGGTAATATAGGGTCTGTACTCAGGTGAAGACCATTAGAGTGAAGGTAAAATCCAATGTGTATCTATGCTCAAAGAGGCATATTGAAAGAAATGCACCATATACAAAAAAATCTCCATGGCCTAACTGTAACAGGAAAAAACCCAATTAGAAACAAATAGGATTTGTGAAAACAAATTTGTAGGAACAAAAAGATTTGTGTGGGGCTATGGAGAACAAATAAAGCAAAACCAAAAAGCCAAAATAAAAGCTGACTACATGTATGTAGGCGAAAAAAAAAGGAAATATAACTAAAAGGTAATTGAATGGGGATTGGTCTTGTGATTTCACTGGTACAGCAAACTGATGGCATAACATATTCTTCTTTTTGGAAGATAGCTGGAGGATACAGATACAGATTATAATAAAGTTAGTCATACTCAGTCCTTTTGTGCGTCATACTTACCTCCTCTCCCCACAGACACACACTTATTACAGGGAAGCTTCAATAAAGTAGGGAAGTATATTATACAATTACTTTAATGCACAGGGATCAATTTTTTAAAAGTAACGTTAAAAGAGAATTGATGTGAGAGATAGTCACACATATGAAAAGTAACAGAATTATTGCAGGCAAATAGGTAGTACAATGAATAGAACACCAGCTCTGGTGTCAGAGAACAAATGTGGCCTCAGACACTTACCAGGTATGTGACCCTGGGCAAGTCACTTAAATCTCTATGCCTCAGTTTCCACATCTGTAAAAAGAGCTGGAAAAGGAAACGGCCAACTACTCCAATATCTTTGCCAACAAAATCCCCAATGAGGTTTATGACTGAAAGAAGTGAACTATAATAACAGAGTTGTCAAGAATGGCTGAGGTTATAAACCTGGTATACCAGAAAGATGGAGATGACTTCAAAAGAAATAGGGAAGTTTGGAGAAGGACACACATTTAGAATGGAAGAGAATGTGTTTTATTTTGGATATGCTGAATTTGGGATGTTATGGTGGAAATGTTCAATAGGCATTTGGTGAGGGAATATTAGAGATTGGGAGAGATCAGGAACATTATCTACAGAGGTGAAAAACCCATTTCCTTGTCATTATAGTTTTGACAATGATTTGTCAGAGTTGAACCTTGTGCTCACTCCTTTGTTCTTCCAGTGAATTTGGCCAGTTTGTGCTTTGTTTCTCATTTTCCTATCACCAGAAAATGTTCCTTTGCTACTTCCTGAAGAATAGCAGTCAGGGTCTTTTCTTCTTTACCCTTCTTTGGAAATCTAATACTTCTTATCCAATCTTTCCTTATTTATTTCTTCTGTCACTTTTGTCTGTACTGCTTCCAAATCTTTTTTTTTCCAGGTAAATGGTTTTCTAGATTTGTTTTTCTATTTTTTTCTTTTCCTACTGTGAAGGCCCAATTTGGTTGGAATCCCTCCAGTGTCTAGAACTGGGGTCATTCATGGACTCCTAGAACTTAAAGAGTTGGAAAGGTCCTTAAAGATTATCTAATCTTAAACTCTCCTTTTACATAAAATACTAAAAATAAGAATAATAGATGACATTTACACAAGCCTTTGAAGTTTATAAAGTACTTATATCTCACTGGATTCTCAACAACTCTGTAAGGTATATTTTCCTGGTATGGTATCCCCATTTTAGAGATGATGATTTAAACTAAATGCTATGCTGATGATCACAGAGCAAGTAAATATTGGGGCAAGAATGCAGCCTCCAGATTGGACACTCAGTATGGTATTCTCCTTCATACCCCTGAGAGCTGTGACCAGTTTAAATTCACAAAGCTTGTCGTATTAGCTGAGTCGGACCTGGGACCTAGGTAATCAGGTGTCTGTTCTGTTTTTTCACCTGCTTTACCTCCTTCCCGGCTCAGTCCATCTCCTGCCCGGCTCAGTTCATCTCACTCCGGGCTCTGGGACACATCTCCCTCCCAGGCAGCGCAAGTATGATGATACAAGGAACAAGTCAGCTTTGTGGCCGGTTTTGCTCTCAGGTCTGGACCACAGTGCCAGTCATCAGTGGCATACCTTGTTTCTCATGACCAAACAACCACCCTCTATGGCAGTCCCAGTAATAAGTCCCTGTTTTTTTTGTGTCCAAGCTCTTGTCTTGGTTCCCTGCCCAGTCCCTGTAACTAGATCCTTACTACCCACTGCCAGGACTCCATCTGCTGCTTTCTGCTAGTTCCCTCTCGCTGAGCTCTCCACCTGTCTTCTGCCTGTCTGACTTCCTCCTGCTACTTGTTTTGAGGCCTCAGGATGGGCCTGCTGAATTTCTGAACTCTCAACACATTTGGTCAAGGTCCAGATGCCCTTTTGGTACTGTGCAGGTGAACTATAAAGGGCATTCAGCACTGCTGCTTGTGCCAATTTCCACTATGCGATGAGGTGTCCCAAAAGTCTGAGTGCAGCTGTAAACTTTATCCCTATTAGACTGTTTATAAGTTATTAAAGTTTAATGCTGTACCAAGATGGCTGCCACTTACATATCAATGACCTTTTTGACATAAGCAGTTGATCTGTTCTCTATTCTAAAAATGTGACTGGAGGATTTGGCAACAGAATAAAGCTCAGTATAAACTCGCCTTTCATTTTCCAAATCTTAATTTGTCACCTCACAACATTTTGTGGGAAGACCTCTATGGCACAGGGAATTTCATTGGTGTAAAATGTTCTTGTTGAGAAACTTTCTTTACCAGGATAGGTCAGCAACTTTTCTGAAACTTAATGTTTCTGAAGGTTGTTCAGAGCATGAACAGGTTGAATGACTTGTCTAGAGTCATAGAGCCAGTATATCAGAGACTTGAATTCAGGTCTTTCTTATTCTCTATTCACTGGGTCAGGTTGTTCCTTCGTCCTCTGATGAAGTAAATTACAAAGGAAACCACCAATGAAAAAGCTTCAAAGTGGTCAGAATGAACCTTGACTGAACATTCTAAAGCAGAAGTTCTTTAAAAATTTATTTTAGAGCATGAATTCTTAGCCTGTGAACCTGATCTTTAAAAAATATTTTATAGCTGTATTTAAATATAATTGATTTCTTTTGTAATACTCTGAATTTTCTTTTATATATTAAAGAACATTATCCTGAGGATATCAACAGACTCCCTGATTTACAAAGTGAAGGAAAACACAAGGTATTCCAATAATCTTCATGTAGTTTTAAGCTTCAGTAGCTTAAATACACCCTCCTCACACACATGTGCACATACATACACATACACACACTTTTATGCACAGGAAGACAGATTCATATACTTTTCTATGGTTCTGTAATCCACCAATCCAGTGATGATAATCACACAACCCACCCACATCTTACTCTTTGTGACTCTTTTTTCATCTTACAAATTCTTCAGAAGGGCTCACCCAACATGTTGAGAGTTTTCCTTTTGGCACTGAATTTTGAAAAAGCAAATGAGCTGTCCATTGGCATTTTATCAATTTTGATACACAGCCAATCCCGTTATTTACATATGAAAAAAATACTCTTGACATACAGGTCTCAGACTTCTGGCTGCTCTCATTTCTTACTCCTGAACCATTTTTTCCATTTCATTCATATTTTCATTGTCCGCTTTATGATCATCCCTAAGTATTCAATCATACCTATACAGTAATTTCTTCATTGAATTTCTCTCCCTCTTTAGTTTCTGAAACAGCTACAGCTGTGGATATAGAAGCTGAACTTTTCTTCATGATGCTCTTTTTGCAAAAGCTAGAACAGAGAGGCACAATGTCAAAACTCTGGTCACTAGGAGATGCCTTTGGTGACAGAGACGGCGATGGAGGCTGGATCTGTAATTTCATTGGTGTAGGAACTCTGCAATGAAGAAATTCCTCTCTACCATGGTAGGAAGACAAACTTGTGGTTGCAGACAGCTGCCTGGAGCCCTGAATGGTAAAATTAATTGCTCATGGGTCATGCAGCTAGTACATGTCAGAGGTACCTCCTGAGCCCAGTTCTTGCTGACTTTAAGATCAACTCTCAGGCTACCATGCCATCTCTCCAGAAACCCAAACAAAAATACAAAATGTCCCATAAAGTTGTGAATGGATCCAAACATTCTGGAGAGCAATGTAGAATAATGCCCAAAGGGTTATCAAACTGTGCACATCCTTTGACCCAGCAGTGTTTCTATTGGGCTTATATCCCAAAGAGATCTTAAAGGAGGGTAAGGGACCCACATGTGCAAAAATGTTTTAGCAGCCCTTTTTGTAGTGGCAAAACCTGGAAACCAATGGATGCCCATCAACCAATGGCTGAGTAAATTGTGGTATATGAATGTTATGAAATATTATTGTTCTGTAATATATGCAGGATGCCTGGAAAGACTTTGAAGAATTTATGCTGAGTAAAATGAGCAGAACTGGAGATCATAATATATGGCAACAACAAGATCATGTGATGATCAATTCTCATGGACGTGGCTCTTTTCGGCAATGAGGTGATTTCGTACCAGTTCCAATAGACTTGTGATGGAGAGAGCCATCTGCATTCAGAGAGAGGATTGCTGGGACTGAGTGTGGACCATAAAATAGTATTTTCACTTGTTGTTGTTTGCTTGTAAATAATATATTACTTTTCCCATTTTTTCCTTTTTGATCTAATTTTTCTTGTGCAACATGATAACTGTATAAATATGTATACATATATATTGGATTTAACATATATTTTTGCCATGTTTAACATATATTGGATTACCTGTCATTTAAGGGAGGGGATGGGAGGAATGGGGAGAAAAGTTGGAATGCAAGATTTTACAAGAATCAATGCTGAAAAATTATTCATGCATATGTTTTGAAAATAAAAAGCTTTAATAAAAATGTTTCACAATCCCCTAGTTCTTTGGTAGTCCATAATGATAATGATGGAGTGGTTGAAAAAGGTTGAAAAAGTGGTTAGTAAGAATTCAAATCTTTAGTTTGCCTACATATTTAGCTCTAGATAATCTAAGTGTGGGGTCTTTTTATACAATTATCATTAAAATGTCATACTCTTTTGAAGACCTGAACTACATTAGTACTTATAGCAGACTGAGAACATAAAAGGAGAGTTCAGTTAAATGGAAGAATGACTTACAGGTTCTTCTTAGGGAGCAAAACAAATGGGCAGAATTGATTTATCAGATACCCAAAGAAAACAAAATGCAACATTCCTGTTGATCTGGACCTGTGATTTTATTGCTATAGAGAATTTCCTGGTAAAGAAACTTCCTGTACCAATAGTCCTAAAGTTGCTTAGATAGAAGGGCTTGATAGTGGAGCTTGACACAGATTAGAAAATAACTGGGAAATATTTTACAAAATAAATAAATACAATAAACCACAGATGTATTTGACAACTAAGTCAAAATACAACACACTGGGATCTTTATGTACAGATAGGTGATTCCAATTTCCATTTGAATTTGATAAGCTTAGAGTACTGGATAGAGGGTTATAGTATTTTTTGCCTAGGATTATAGGGTTATCTTGGTGTCCTTCATGTTGAAGAGGACCAAAGTGACATCACTAAGTTGGAATCAATGTGCCGTGTATCCATCATGAGTTCAAAAAACTCTACCACAGGACAGGCACAAATAGTCCACATGAACATTGGAATAGAGATGTCTCTAAATTTACACATCTTATGTTTGTCTAAAGTAGCCAATAGGCATTAGAAGGGAAACTTGAGCCCAATTTTTTTCCTGGCTCCAAAGCAGGATCTTTATCCACTAAGCCAGACTGTTTCTTGGGGCTTGATTTTATTGAGCACAAGCAAAAAATCCACCATGGAGAGAGCTACAATTTATATGCCAATATCTATTATAAAAGATGAAGAAGAATTTTAAAAAGAAGCCAGCAATTTTAGTCAAAATTAGTCAAATCAAAATATACTGTGTTTCTTAATAACTTCAATGTTCAGTTGACTATATGGAAGGATGTAAAATTGAATAATCTACCAGCATTCCTATTACAACTTTTCTTTCATTAGTAGCAACAGCAATAACATTTTAACCCTAACAAGTAAGTCTTTGATGTGCTACATGAAAAGAATTAGGATTGAAGCTTAGGAAGATAAAATTGAGAAGAGCAGCTGGAGGAGACCTAGTACATACTGAGGAAAACCGTGCTTGGGTCAACAAAATCTTGAAAGTCTCAAAAGACTGCTTCTTATCAAGAGTTCTTAACCTTTTTGTGTATGTCATGATCTCCTTTGGCAATTTTAGTGAAGCTTCAGAATAATACTTTTCAGAATAATGTTTTTAAAAATAATACAGTAAAATAAATAGTATTTTTTAAAAAGAAACCATAACACTGAAATCCAGTTATCAAAATATTAAACAAACAAACAAAAAAAAAAACCACCTCAGACTCCAAGATATGAAATGAAGAAAAATAAAAATATGTGAGATAGGGGAATATTATCAAATAAAAAGAATAATGGATACTATTAATACACAAGAAAAGTGACTGAGATAACATAAAATTGTGCATGATTACTGCCTTATTGTTATAAAATCAGAGAATTATCTATATTTTATATATATATTTTTAATCCACTGGCTCTGTTACAACTTGGAAGAAGCCACTTATCTGTTGTTGAAGGTTTTGCTGATGAAAATTCAAAAAGAAAACAAACAATTTGGGCAAATAATGTTTTAGAGAAGATCATATTTTTACAGTAACACTGTATATCAAGATAAGGTCAAAATTTTGGTATATGGATAAATAATTTAGATATAAAGAATGACATCACAAGTAATTTAGAATATATGAAAGAATGTCCCTGTCAGATCTATGGATAAGGGAAGAATTTATGTCCAACTATATATAGAGGAGATTATGGGAAGTAAAATAGATAATCATGATTATAGGAAATTTAAAAGTTTCTGCACAGACACAACTAATGCCACCAAAATTAGAAGGAACATGGGAAACCAGAAAAAAAATTGCAACAAGTTTCTCTGTCGATTCTCTGTCTTTCTCAAATACAGAGAACTGAGAAATACAAAGGAAGCCTATCAACTGGGGAATGGCTGAACAAGTTGCGGTATATGAGTAAGTTGGAACAATATTATATTAGAAAAAATGATAAGCAGGATGATTTTAGAAAAAGTTGGGGAAGACAGAGGAATTCATGCAAAATGAATTGGACAAAAGCAGAACACTGTATATAACAATAGTAATATTGGAAAGATGATCAACTATGAAAGATCTCTGATCAAGACAACGATCCAAAATAATTCCAAAAGACCTGTGAGAAGAAATGCTATTTACTTCCTGAGGGTAAATCAATGAACTATGAATGTAGATTAAAGCATACTCTTTAAAATTTTATTGTTAACGTTTTTATTTTGTCTGTGTTTTCTTTTACAACTTGGCTAATGTTTTGCATGAACTCCTATGCATAACTGAAATCAAAGAACTTGCCTTCTCAAGGACAGCGAAGATGTGGCAGATAGGGAGATAATTTGGAACTCAAAAGTTTAAAAAGTGATGGTTAAAAAATATTTTTGCATATAATTGGGAAATATTTAAATTGAAATACAAATATTTTTAAGAACTTCAAAATCTAAAAGTTTTTCTTTTAATAAAGTAATGTGAAATGCTGAAAGTGGCATTTTTCAAATACAAGATCTTCTTGTATTTATTGGATTTTCACTTAACATCTCAGTGCCCCAGACAATTCTCTAAGACTTAAAGTTATAGAATAGGGATAGATTTGCTGTGGTAGAGGGAGTTTCCTTCAAGTTCTTTATAACAAGGTTTATGTGTCTATTTATAAATATAGCATTCCCCCTGGAGAATATAAGCTCCTTGAGGGCAGGGACTTTCTGTCTTTGTACCACTGGAAAGCTTGCCAAAGAGGAGACCCTTAATAAATGTTTCTTGTATTAATCATGTTGTATTCTTATTAAAGGAATATCTTCAAAGAATGGTATATTAACTCAAATTTTTTTCAAAAGAAATGTCGGGTAATCATACACTATACTTTTTAGATTCAAAGGATAGCCATCACATTATTTGATTTTCACATATGTAACTTAGGACAAAAAAAAAAAGATTTTTATGTGATAGAAGAGTCTTTTCAACTTTAAAACTCTGAAAGGAAGGATACACTTGAGATTTAAACTTCATGAAGCTTCTCTGTCTGTCTCTGTCTTTGTCTCTCTCTCTCCCTCTCTCCTTCCTCCTTCCCCCCCACCTCTTTTAATTTTTCTTGAGGATTTTAATTTTTATTATAGTGGGAAATTTATGTTTTCTTTCACAACTTGACTTTTATGGATGGAAATGCTTTATATAACTTCAGATGTGGTTTCTTAATTGTGGGTAGGGATAAGGAAGAGAACCTAGAACTCAAAAAATCTTAAAAAGACATGTAAAAATTTGTTTTGAAGGCAACTGGGGGGATATTAAATACATAAATAAAATATTAAAAATGGTTTCAAAACGTAGTCAACTCTTGATATTACATACATTTGACTTGCCTTCAAAAACATGCTTTCAAGTTCTTATTGACCCCGACTTTTTATCCCTTAATGAAGCTAGTATTTACATGACACCAAATCATCCAAGGGATTCATTCAATTAAGTAGAGAAAAAAAAATCAATCAATTCGAGAGAAAAGTCACCAAAAAAACTGTGGGCAAAACTGAATGACTGACCCAAATTTTTCCCCTTTAACTACTGTTTTGATGTATGGACAAAGCCTTAATCTTACAGGAGTTTTAAGACTTAAGAAAACTCTTTCAAACCAGTTGTTTCCTTCTAATTTAAAGATGGTACTCTGCTGAAAGCTGTTATATAAATATAGTAACCTATTTTTTATGGCATAAGTAATCCCATATTAGTTGTCAGTAATAGGAGTAAGTTGATATTAATATTAAGAAAATGCTTCACTTTCTGATGAAAGGGGATTTATGTATCCCATGTGTCCTTACACAATCATTTTCTGGCTATTTTACAGTTAAGCTGTAATAATATTTAATCATCATTTATTCAGATTTCCACATAAAGATAGGGAGAGAAAGGGGAAAATTACCTGGTGGTATTTCTTAAGGATGTTATGCATTTCAGCCACATCTTCACTTGTGATCGTTTTGATGATGTATCTTTTGTCATAAGAAGTGTGAAATCGCGCTCCACTGCGTGCTTGGGAGTCATTTGGAAGTGGTGCACTTCTTGTCAAGGAATTCTGTTCACAGTGGCAAAGAAGGAAAACTGGGTCAGATTCACTGGTTCTATTGAAATTTACACTTTTTTGTAGTCAAAATAATTATTATTTATGCCATCATCTCTCTCAATATTGCATTTCTACATACTGAACACTGAGCAATGGCTTAGTGCTTATGTCTGATAGCATGATTCTATGGTCTAGACAGCAGATGGAGACCTCCAAAGCAGATACCCTTTTTTAAAATCCACTGGCTCTGTTACAACTTGGAAGAAGCCACTTATCTGTGCTGATTTTATTTTACCACTTGTAAAATGCAGGTTAATGCTATTAAGTGGGATATATTTTAAAAGAGGGAGGATAACAACATAAAACTGTAATGTATTTCAAAAATGAAATATCTTAACAATTTTCAAATAATGATGATGATTTTATTTTTGACTTTGCTACAAAAGACAATGATCACAAGATCACAGATAAAGAGCTGGAAAGAATCCTAGAGAAGCAGTCATAGAACCCAATTCTTTTCATATTCTTTGGGAGTTTACAAAATAACAGCACTACTCCAGAGACTAAGCCGGAAAGGTCTAAAAACATCACAAAAAGTAGAATTATTACTGATTTAGCAGTTTAAAATTCTTGCTTGATTACATGCATTAGCATTTTTCTTTTTCTTTCTGTGAAAAAATTCTCTCGAGGAAAATTCATTATTAATACACATTCTAACTTACTGATAGATGACTAATGTCCCCAGTATCGAGCACAGCATTTGGCAGGTAGTAGGTGCTTGCAGAATGATCAGTAGCTTGGGTAAGCACCATGCTTTGGTGGTCATAGAGTTAGAGAACATCAAGTCCAATTTTTTCAATTTATAGAGGAGGAATCTGAGTTTCTGAAAGGCTACTGGATTCATAAAGGCTAGAAGAGGCTTTAAGGTCATCATTTTATAGATGAGAATACTCTGTGAGAGAGGGACTAAATTACTTATTCAGGCTACCAGCTAGTAAACGTCTGAAAAGAGACTTAAACCAGGTCTTCCTGACCCCATGCCAAGTTTATTTACTCTGCAACTCTCCACCAGGTCCCAAGGCAGGAATCAGTTGATAAGTATTTATTTAATACCTACCAGGTGATTGGCACTATGCTGGTAGCTAAGAATACAAGGGAAAATGAAATAGTTCTTAGCATCAAGATGGGTATTATATTCTAAGTGCCAGATCCAGAACCTGAATGGCAGAGAGAATGGGAGAAAAACAATGAGGCAGAAGCCGGACTTAGAGCTTTGATTCTTTGATTTCTCAGCTCCTGACCTTAAGCAAATCAAAAGTGGGCACCGTGATTGTATCAGCTTCTTTGGAGGAGGCCGTGAGGAAAGCACTTTGTACGCTTGGAAGAGCTATGGAAAAAATCCAAGCTGTTAAACATTTGAATTATTATGATTAGCAAGAAAAAAGAGCAAAAAAGGGATGAGAAGAGGGGCATGGCAGATACAAGGGGAAAGGTGGCACTTCGGATGTCTATAAGAGACCCATAAGAGAATGGGGCATTTGTCACAGGAATGAAAGGATCTCAAGGGCATCGGAAAAGGCAAGAACAAGCCCATCCAGGCGCACGGACCTGAGCCATCTCTGGCTGCTTCAGTAGTGAGACAGTCGATGGCTTTCAAACCCAAGTTAAGGAGATGGAATGCCATGAAGTTGGTCTGATAATATATTCTTGTCTACATATATTGTATTCTAAATTCCCTCACAGGGCAGTAGAGTGCCTGCGTGTGCTGAACTGCAGTGGTCAAAGGGGCAGTGCCACAGTGAAGAAAAAATAATGGAGGACATAAGGTCAGGACCCAGGGGTGAGGGGATGTCACTGTGGTTACATTGAGAACCACGTGGAACACACTGGAAGAGAGAACTCCAAGGTTTCTCTCAGCCCCATTCTGTGGCAGAACCCAACTCAGAAATCTTAACTCTACAGAGATTTAGCATTTAAAAGATCATAGACACTGAGTTGGAAAGAGCCTTCAGAGGTCATCAAATCCAACTTCCTATTATAGTCACGAATCTCAATCTCCAAAAGTCTGAATATGTCTGAGCTGGGAATGAATTCTTTCCACTTTACCCTCCTCCCCCACCCCAGGATTTATTATCTTAACCTCCAAGTAGCCTAAGATTCACATGAAATCACCTTTTGTCATCTTATTCTGGAAGCAAGCCTGATTCAACAGTCTCAGTTGGCAGTTAAGTATATGGATTAAGCCACCTTAAATTGGGGTTCTAGAGCCTGAACCACATTAGTATGTAACTAGAAAATATTTAACAAAATAAATAAAAACACAACATTACGCAGATAACGTAACGTGTGGTTTTATAAGCCAGCCTACCAGCCTACGCTTTGGGGCCCCTTTCTAAATGAATTTGGCACTTCCGCTGGAGAGGAGTTGTTTTCATTCTGTCCCTTCTGTTCCATAAGCTCCTCAAGGGAACGCTTTCAATTTGTTCTCTATTGCTCTACCATGCCTTATAGTACACTATAGGGTATGATGGGTTAAATGGGCACTTGAATTAAATGTTGACTTACAAAAGCTTCAGAAACCATCCGATAAATGAACAAAACTCTCTTTAGTAAAGCAGCCCTTCCCATCAGGAAGTCAGAATTCTTTTATAATAAATCTTTTAAATAAAAGATTATTTTTCTATTTTAGATAGAGACATGCTAGTCTCTATCCTCACAATTATTCTCTTTCCTTCCTTGATATCATCAACAGGATACAAGCTTGTCATGTATAATAAAAGGGCAGTGGCTTAGCTCTGAGAGGCTTGGCACTTACTAATGAATTACTACATGCTCATATTTTCTTTCAGACAAATACTGCAGCAGTAATGGCTTTGTAATTCATTCGTGAGATAGACTCCTGATTTCAATACAGACACACCTGTTAAATTCTGAGAAATAATATTGCTTGTTGCTTTTCTTTATTGTATTACAAAACTTGAGAAAGAGGGGGAAAATCAATGTAATAACCACTGACTTTAAAATTATTTTCAAGGCAGATTGAAATTCATCAATTCACCTGGGTGTAGCCTATATAGTTCAGTCTGAAAAAAGGTAATATTAATGGGGGATTAATTTTCAATTATATTGGTTATCTCAGTAAATCTCCCTCATACAGCTTCCTGTATGAAGAGAAAATGAAAGAAGACTAAATATACATTTTAATTCATTTACTGGGATTTAAAAGCTAGCAAACTGATTGGCTTTTGTTAAAAGAACCATGAAAATACTTTATCTTATTTTTTCAAATATTAATCTTCTAGAGAAATCTAAAAATAGTAAAATGAAAATTAAAATCCTGAACAATCAAATTATAAAAACATATGAACTGGAATGAAAAACTTGCAAACATGACTCTCTAAAATAGTAACTTCTTGGGAAAAATTTAGAATAACTAAAACTGAGTTTCATCAACTCCATTGATAATGAAGCTTGCCTTTCTTAACACAAAGGTATTGAGTTATTATTTTTCAGCTATTACACAGCATATAATAAATAATTCATTATGCAATACATAATTTATACCACATATACTGAAAGTTATAACAATGTTTTTTCAATATTATGGATCTGTGACAGAAATAAAACAAAAACTGAAGATAAAAAAATGTTGACTGCTATGGCACTGATCAAAATAAGCTATTTCTCCATTTGGAAATTTTTTGGTCCTGAATATTCCCTTTCTGATTAGTTATGAGGCAGAGACGGAGCTGAGCTCTGAAGGTTCTGAAATGTCTGCTTTGCTCTAGTCTCTTCTTTAGAGAAGGAATAATGACTGGTGCAATCCTAAATTAACATATTCCTTATCACTGGCCAGCTGAGTATTTGTATAACCACCAATGTACACTGAAGTTGATGGGCTGGATGTTGACTGACAACTCTGTCAGGCAGTGCTACAGATGGAAAAGAGAGGGTGTGGTCTAGCACTACTGGGTTTAATAGTCAAATGTAAGCAGTGGACTGGACAAAGGTGGCTCTTTCTGTGGGTAGTTCAAGTAAATCAATTAAAAACTATCCCTAAATCCTTGGTGTTATATAGCCCATCCAGCTACCTATTTATTTATTTATTTATTTATTTAATTATTTATTATTATTATTTTTTTATCCAGCTACCTTTTTAGAGACTACAAATATTAAGTTGATATCCTAGAATAATTCTTCAAGAATCAGTAGTATCATGGTACATCTGCTTGGAGTACTCTATATATCAAATTGCTAATTGCATTTAATGTTTAATACATTCTTTTTTTTTTTTAATTACATCACTGGTATAATTTCTGAAGTTTATTTGTGTATTCTCTAAACGTCCTATAGAAACAGGTAATCTGTTTACTACTACTGATATCTTTAAGGATTTTTATTTAAAAAACATTTGATAAGCTCAATTCTTTTTCCTAAATCAAAGAGAAAAACATACTAACACGCCAACAGACACAGTATGGAAGCAGAGCCATTACAAATTGTTTGGCACATGGTGAATTTGTTGACAGTGACTTGTACCGCATGTGCAAGTATCAACTTGCTATGTATATGTAACTGCTCTTTTGACCACAAATGGTCTACTTATTTGCCTTTAAGCAAGCTTAAGCTCAGCACTACAGAAAAAAAAGATGCACTTGAGAAGAATTGATAAAATTACAAATATTTATGTATGTATTTAAAAAAAAGGAGAGGCAGAGAAGTCAGGTAACACCTTTGAAAAACTATGTATTTCTTGAGATATGTTGAGAAATTGGTCATGGGGGTAAGAGAAGGAGGGGAAGGGAAGAAAGCACATTAAACAAAAATTACATAGTACATAGTGGTTGAGAATTCACAATGAGTCTTCTTCATGTCTGCATCTGAAAACTGCTTTTGTCAGTAATAGAAAAGCATTTTACTCCTCAAATTTGGAGCATAAAGCACATTTTCCCAAAGGTGATTTGCAGATCTATTAGTATGACACAAAATGTTTCCTCATTCAGATTAATTTCTAGATTCCCAAAACAGTCCTTCTTCCAAGGTTGTTTTCAGGCAGGTAGCCGTGACTGTGAATATGTCCGTAGGGATGCTAAACAATCCTTGCTGACCAAGGAGAACAGTATTTAAAATGCCCTTAGCATTCAATTCCTTTCCCAAAGATGCAACCGCAGACATGCATAAAGCACTAGCTTCTGCATTAAGCCTTTGAAACAATCAACCGATACATGAGGATCATTTTCTTTTTTTTTTTCCTTATGATCAGAGTGCCACTGAATGGAAAATGAGCAATGCAATCTTGTTCCGTTTGCCTATTAGCAAATACCCACTGGAGGGCAGGCCCAGATGCAATCCATTAACAATTCAGTGCACAGTCACGTGGCCACTTCTTTATGAGTGACCCAAAGCTTCAGTAGACTAAGTGTGGGCATTTCTTTCAATCACGCAGTCTTTGGGTGCTAGCCATCATTCTGAAACCATTCTGTAACCATTGTAGAGGCGTGCAGAGCTTGGAGCACCTATTGCTAGGGACAATACAAGAGAGAATGCTTTTTGCAGGCACAGCAAGTGCTATAGAGATAAAAGCCCTTCCTGAAGCAGGTATTCACGTTTCCTCTGAGCTCAGTTACTTCTCTTCATTGTTGTTGTTCCATGATTTCAATTGTGTCTCTTTGTGATCCCATCTGGGGCTTTCTTGGCAGAAATACTGGAGTGGTTTGCCATTTCCTAAAACTAAGGCAACAGGGTTAAGTGACTTGTCCAGGATCACGCAAGTAATAAATGTATTAAGCCATATTTGCACTCTCAAAGCTGAGTTTTCCCAACTCCACATCTGCTGCTCTATTTATTGTGCCTCTTAGATGCCCAGTTACTGCTTTAATGCTTACTTTATCATCATTATTGTGGCTAGTGGACACATACATACACATACTTCTTGATGGTTTACAAAGTCCTTGTCTTCACAACAACCCTGGGAGCTAAGGCTCACTTTACAATTAAAGAAACTGAGGCTGGAGGAGGTGATAGTAACTCTGAGGAGCATGTGATCTGCTGACCAATGGACACCATTAAGGGGTTCCCTGGTATTCATGGTTAACAATACTGTCTCCCTCTCTGGGTTTTCCATTGAGTCTCTTGCTACCTTTCTAAGCACTCCTCAGACCTCTTTGATGGAATAATATCCCTGGCACAATCTCCCTAACTGTGGATGTTTCCCAGGGTCCTCTCCAGGCTCCTCTTTTCTTTTTACATCCTTTTTCTTTGTGAGCCCATGAATTATCTGTCATGAATTATCATCTCTATGTAGATGACTTCCAGATCTCTCTAAGTCGAGTGTCTCTAATGAACTCTACATCTACACTTCCAACTGCCATCCTGTAGGTACCTCAAACGTAATCTGTCTCTTAATAGAATTCATTATCTTCCCTTCTAAACTCACCCTATAACTGCAAACTTCCCTATTTTCATCAAAAGCACACTATTCTTCCTGTCTTCCAGGTTCAATGTTTTAGTCATGTCTAATAAGTCCTCTCCCACAATACTCTCAGTTAAGGTCTCATTATCTCTAGGAGGTCTTCTTGTAAATGCTTGTCAAGTGCACTGCAGTACAAAGTGCCCTGTTGCGTCAATGCTTCTCACAGTCATTTGGATATGGAGAAACCAACTCCATTACAGTCTTCCCAAGCAGTAACTCTGAGGCATCCTTCTCTCAACTTCTTTCTGTCTTCTGGTTTCATTCATAATGAGAATGGCAGGATCATCACACAGAGAAAAAGAACACATTCTGACAGAATATGAAGAATAATAAGAGCTCTCATTTATAGAACACTTTCGACGTGCCAGACTCTGTGCTAAAGGCTTTACAATTATTATCTCATTTGATCCTCACAACAGCCTTGTGAGATAGATACTATTATTACTATACAAGTTTTACAAATGAGGAAACTGAGGCAAACATGAGTTAAGTACCTTGCTCAGGGTCACATAACTAATAAGCACCTGAGATGGGATTCAAATCTAAGCCCACCACGTTATACACTAGTTAAGTAAGATGCTTAGTCTGAACCCAAGTTTCTCCATTTATAAAAATGATATTAAACTAAAAACCCCCAATTAAGAAGGCTTCTAGCTCTAAATCCATGATCCTATGATATGATTCAGTTTCTTGGGTAGTTATGTGGCCACTGAACAAGAATCTTGTATTTTTAGTGAGCTTTTATGGATAATTTAAAAAGTGCATGATTCTTAGCGACTTCTTCCTAGTTTGTTTTTAAAAACTGACATCATCACTACAGAAGGGGAACAAGGTCTTATAGGGCTGGGTGCCATTTCACACTTCTCATTTGTTTGTTTTATGGATTTCTGTGCACTCAAAAAAGGATCACCTCATGATTCTCTCCTTGTGACTCAGACTAAATCACAGTCCATTACCAGGACTGGAGTCCAAGGATTTCCAGTGTGGTAAAACCTACATATCAGAGGTAGCACTCCACGAATGCAGTCTCCCTGAATCCAGTCACCTCCATGCCATTGTCAGGCACCAGAGTAGGACTTTGTAGAGATACTATCATCTCTCTAAAACATTCAATTCATTAAGTAGTATCCTGGAAGACTGATGTGATTATCCAAAGATGCAGTCTCTGTTTTCCAAAATATCTGTTTGTGTGTGTCACCCCTCCCCCCACATACATATGCACCATCTTTATAAGATCCCTAAGAGAAAGGAAGGAGGGATATATTATTATGTGTCTTTAGCTGATGAAGAATAAGGAAAGCACCCAAAGTTACAATCAATGGTGGGAAGCAGTCCTGAGGCATCCATCCTATCTTTTACTCAAAGCCTCTGCTTACCTAGACCATTGCTTACTTTTTGAAGATCACAAAGAGACAATTTACAAAATAAGATCACGATGTCTGCCATGAGTCAGCGTCAATCATTAACGATACACCCTAGAACGTGACCCTCTTAAACAAGGTGGTATCACTAATTCATCAGGAGACAGCAAGACATGAGAGAGATTGTGGTATGGCGCAAAAGCCCAGAAATGCCACTGCCAGCGCTGGCAAGACATTCTCCTCCCTCTGTTTCTTCCTTTGTAAAATGAGACTGTTGAAGTTATTCATGCCTAAAGTCCCCTCAAACTCTAAAATTCTGTCATTCCAGGACATTTCTTGTGGTCTCAGGGACCACTGAAATGCACTCCTAAGAGAGGGCTGAGCCTGTCAGAGGACACCCCAAGGATCCTCTCAGCAGGGGCAGAGGGACGACTGAGGGCATTTGGAACAAGAATTGAGGAGAGATGACAAGAGTTCTTAAGTCAGCATGAAAATGGCATTTCATAGGTTCCAGATGTATGCAGCACAAGAGCAGCAAGGAAGAAAAAAAAAGAACTATTCAAAACTGAAGAAGGATATGTCGTGGTTTACGGTGGTCAGCTTCTTTAACTGGTTCGTGACCCCACATGGGATCTTATAACTTCACGTGGGGACTGTGAGCATAAAAACTATGATTTATAATTAGTAAGTTAAATCTGTATAAATTTGTAAAGTATACATCAATAAGTTGATTTTCATAGTTATTGTATATACTTGTATATTGGAGTCACTTCTCAGGCAAAAGGGGTCACAAGTGGAAAAGGTTAAGAAGCCCTGATCTAGAGAACATCCTAAGAATGGTCCATTCTCCTGTGAGAACTGGAGACTGAATTTCACAAGGCTGCTTGCTTTTCTCTCATGAAGAAAAAAAAGATATTCAACAAGCACTTATTAAGCAATTGCTATGTGCCAAATATGAACCACAGCATTAAAACAAGGTTGGTTGGATGGGGGTGGGGAGAAGAGGGAGAATCTCAGACAAGATGCAAGGAGAAATAAGGTCAAGAAGTGGCCTCCATGGGGTCTCCTACAGGTAAACTAGGACGTGTTCCCCAGCCCTGTCTGTCTTTATATGTACCATGGCTTTTAAATACAGATTTTCTTTTTCTGTTACAACAAACACATCTTAATAACAATTTAGATAAGCTGCCAGCTGGCTGAGAACCAAACCTCGATGTCTGTAAGAGTGCTGAATAAAGCATAGAGAAAAACATTCCCAACAGCAGCGGTGGCAGAAAGCTAATGAAATACAGAATCCTTCTTTTATTTACACTTTTATTTACATGTATACAAATAAACTGGTGAATCATTTTAAGTGTGCTCATCACTTTTCTCCCTTCATCTGTGAGGGGGGAGGGAGAAGGAAGAAGTTGTCATCCCTGGAGGACATGGTTGAAACAGATGCGTGTTTGTGGAGCCGGAGCTTGGAGAAACAACCATATGTTGCTGCATCGTGGTTAGACTCATAGGATCCATATGCAGCCTAGGTAAAGCTGTAGGGTTCCCCCAGCTTGCAGTTTTCCCAAGGGGCCTTTCAAAGGCAGCCACAACTTTCAGCACTCACACCACATCATAGATCATCAGGTTACCGCGGCACACTTCTCCATGTCTCTTGTAACGAATGCACATGCAGAGGGTCTTGCTGAAGATTTCCATTTCCTTCAGGTCACTGGCTTCTCCCTCACTACCTACACCCTTGTCTTATTTGCTTAAGGAAGCAATGAAGGAGAACAGAAGCTTGGACCTAAAGCTCAAAGAGATGTAGCTAAGGTTAGCAGTCATCCTGAACTGTAGGGACGATGTTCTTATGGTCAATCTTTATGCTACTGAGAAGGTGAAAACAATAGGTCATGAGGAAGAATCAATGGTCATAGACTGAGGAATGACTAGAAAAATCCAGATATGGATGTGTGATGAATGTTATTTCACATGAAGAAAAAAGGAACATTAAGAAAACAGGAAAAGATGATGTCATGATGCAAAATGAGATAAGAACTATGAAAACAGTATATACAGTGACTAAAGATGTAAACGGAAGGAACAAAATAAGAACCGAACAGTGTAATTAGAAATGACTCAGGTTTTCTGTGAAGATATATGAGAATACATCTTTCTCTTATAGAAGTGGGAGATCATGGGTGGGAAACTACTGGAAGCACATGTTAAATTTTTAACATGTTGGTTCGTTTTGCCGATCTGCCTCCTCTCTCCTTTTTTATTCCTTGCTAAAACAGATAGATATTTGGGCAGGGAAAAGGACAAGGATAGGTTTTCTTAATAAAGGTGTTTAAACCAAAATATGTCAATAAAATTTTAAAAATTAAGTTTGAATAATATCAAGATCTCTGTTACAAAGAAGGTCTTAGATTTGTTTCCTTCCATCTCCTTATTTAAAGGCATCATCTTAGAGTTTTTCCCAGAGAACAAACAATAAGGTTTAAGATCCTGACATTTTCAAGCCTTGGCAGAAGTCATTTAAAATCAAAATTTACTGCCCCAAAGAAGAGAAATGAGAAGATAGAGATCTAGTACAATGCTTTTATTATATGAATATGCAAATTACTTTAATTTTGCTATTTTATCTTATTTTTCTTTAAAATATTATTTATTATATAGGGGTATTTATATAATCTTATATATGTATCTATCTGTCTTTTACCTATACATAACTGCATGTGTATATGTGTGTGCACGCACATATTTCCCCTCTGAGAGAAGAAAAGAGGGCAGTTGATATATTGAGAGAAATTCTTGTGATTTAATACAATAAATACATCAAAACACTAAAAATGAACGAGGATTTATTAAAGCGCCCATTTCCAAATGAGTAAATACTTTTCTTTGTCAAATTCTACATCCTGTTTATCTTTAGAACTATCTTAATAGGAAAGCTGTAAGTTGAAGCCCATGGAAGGAACCAAGGCAATATCTGAGAAAATCTAGAGTACAAAACAGCAGGAAGGTCCACCCCCTTTCTTCCACGTCCGCTTTTTGAAAAGCCACCCATCCTTCAAGATTCATCTAAAAATACTTTCTTCTCCAAAAAGTCTTCATTAATCTTCTCAGTTGAAAATTATGTTCCCAGAAGTAAGTGCAAGGGATAATGTTGTAAAAAATTACCCATGCATATGTACTGTCAAAAATAGTTATAATTATAAAATAAAATAAAAATTAAAAAAAAGAAAATTATGTTCCCTTCCCTCTGACCTTGAATAGTCTTTTGTATATGTTTTATGCTTTTCTTTTATTCAATTCTGCACTAGAGTTATTAGTTATCTTTTATCTAAGATCTGATATTATATTTGTGTCCTGTGCGCTCACTAGATTTTAAGCTTAATAAAGGCAAAAATGGTACCTTTATCCATCTCTGAATTCTTTGCTTTATGAGAGGCACAGAAGGTAGTCATGTCAAATACCCATTTAGAATTAAGTTGGTACTACCAGTATCAGGAAATAGTCCTGAAAGCTTGGGAGGAATCCAAAGGCTCTGTGTCAAACTCCATGCAAAGTAGCAACCATGCATGTTTGAATTCAAATTTTCAAATGTACATTAAGCAGAAGGCGGCTAAATGGTACAAGCAACTTGTCAAGTGGTTTGGAAAACTTGGAAAACCCAGCACTAGGTGTTTACTTGGTGACCAGACACTGTCAGGAGCTGTTTTGGGTTTGGCTTTGCCATGTCATTTAAAAAAAATTCTCTCAATGTATTCTTTAATCACACAACTAGATATAATTGATTTGGGCAGGTGCAAAGAAAGAGAAAAGAAGGAAATCTAAGAAATGTCAATCTTTTAGTCTACTGATTTTTTACCTTGAAAACTGCTAATAAAAACAAATGAGAAACTGCAACCAAAATCCCCAGAAATAAGAGGACATACTTGTAAGTTTCTCAATTGAGAATATCTGGCTATTTCCTCAAGGAAATTCTAAGCATCTAGATGATGCTCCAAGGCTACCATAAGCTTGCAACCTGAGGCAGAAGAAACCTTTTCCAAGTTTGGGGTTCCTAACACCTAACTCAGACATCAACCTGATAGATGCACTTCAAGGGTTTGAGATTCAGAAAGTAGTTTCTCTGACTCGGCGACATTTTGGATTGTTCTTTGGTAGTTTTTCATGTTGGCAGCTAAGCAAATTGACACAAACACTATTTATGCATTGATTTGATCCATAATGGATTTGCTTTCATTAGTAGGATGACTAAAAAGAGGGTGGTCTTGGGGCCAGAAATATCTGAACTCAAGTTCGTTCTCTCTCTCTCTCTCTCTCTCTCTCTCTCTCACACACACACACACACACACACACACACACACACACACACACACACACACACACGTTGTGCTGTCAGGTCTTGGGATGATTCTCTAAGACTAAGTTACAGAGAAGGGACTGCCCTATAATGGCAGAAGCAGTTGCTCCCCTTTGCCCATGGAAATCAGAGGTCTAGTACTAATCCTTCTAACAGGGATGCTAAGGTCTGGGTTAGTTATGGAAAATGAGTTCAAATCTAAAAGAAATTGAAGCCTTTAATGGTACGGGACAGACAATAATAAATGGATCACAAAACTGCCAACCAAGGAAATAAAATCGAGGGGGAAAAATAAGTCCATTTATATTGCGTTCTTCCCTCTTATTCTCAGTTTCTCAGCAAGTGTTTTTCATCTGCAGTTCTCTGCTGAGTATGATTTCCTAATGCTTAAGATGGATGACCATACTTTTCCATTTACTTGGAGCAGGAGCAGGTACAAAGCACTAATTTCTGTGCTTTGTCTTGTCCGAGTCAAGATTTGTTACTTCTTTCTCATGCTGTCTCTTCATAAGCTAGATTCACTCAAACATGCTGATTCCCTAATGGAAAAGTCACTGTGCATTAGATTCTCCTTAAATGCCTTCTAGTTTTTTTAAGTTCCACCTGCCTGATGAATGGTATATTTTTCAACTTCTCATATAAGAGAAGTCCAAATATAAAATAAATATCACAGGGCTTGCTCAGGTCAGAATTCAATTCACAAATAACGTATAGATGCCAATTACCAGTAAGCACCAAATTATGAATCAAGAGTCTTGCCATGTTTTTTTTAAGCCTCCCTCAATGTATTCTTTAATCATATAACTAGATATCTATATATCTATACTAGATATAGATAGATTATAATTAGATATATTGGTTTGGGCAGGTGCAAAGAAAGAAAAAAAGAGGAAAAACTAAGAAATGTCAATCTTTAAGGGTATTGCTTTTTTTTTTTTTGCCTTGAAAACTACTAACAAAAACCCAAACAAACAACAAACTACCCAAAATCCCCAAAGAAATAGAACGACATACTTGTAAGTTTCTCAATTGATAATATCTGGCCATTTCCTCAAGGAACTTCTAAGCAACAGATCTGGATAAAGTAATAACATGCATAAGTGTGGGTCACAGCACAGGGAGACACTGAAACTAAAAAATCTTGGCAAGTCAGGATAAAACAGTCAGTAATCTCATTGAGTTGGATAATCTCTTAAATGAATTTGTTTTAGGAGGGGATATTCTCTTTTTAAGCAGAAACAAGAGAATCTTGCCTGGCTCTTCCAGCACAATCTGCATGTATCTGGTTTGGATTGTAGTTCATCATCGTGATTTGTATGATATACAGTTTTCATGCAGAGAAAGTTGGGCAAACAAAAACAAAAGCCAAGAAAATAAAATGATAGCTTGTGGACACAGCTTAACTGATGAGCAGTTAAAAATCAAAGTGGTAAAAAAAAGAAAGGAACTACTTTGAAAGAACTAAGTTCAGAATTCTGACTTTTCTCCTGAACTGGTAATATTCGACTTTGATTATCTCCTTTCATTTCTCTTCAACAATCCCATGAGTAGACAGTTACAACAGTCATTATTAGCCCCTCTTTATGAGGGCTCAGAGAAATTGATAAACTGCCTATGGTAACAGAAAATGGTAGCGATGGGATTTGAATCCAGGATTCCTAACTATAAGTACAATACACTATGAATTATTCTATGCTGTCTCTCAGTGATGGCTTCCAACTCCTCAATCCACGACCTCGATACAGCTACAGATAAGTGTTTGTCATTATTTTTGCAAATGCTCATGAGCGACTTTCCAATAACTCATACATAAGGCAATCTCAAGGGTTTCTCAAGGTTTTAATTGGGCACCTGAGGAATCACAGGGGTTTTCCTTAGGAGCTGTAGTGTTCAAAAATAGTCCCGATGATCCCTGGGGTCTCCTCTGGTGGCACTTTGGATGTCTGTTTGTGATCCCTCTTAAAGGAAAAACATTCTGGGATATTGGAGAATGAGAGATCACCTCTAGGTGAACATGAAGAGAGGATATGAAGGGGCAGACAGAGAGATGGAACAAATTAATAGTAAATTAACAGAGCAAATGAAAAATACTGGAGTTGGCAGGAACATAGTGTGGGTCACTCTAATTCAATTTGGCCCCATTCTTAAAGTTTGATCAGTGAAGGGCTCGTCCCACAGACTCATTTTCATACCATGACCCACTGCCGGTCTTTCTGATGCAGGAGCCCAAGGGCGTGGCAGCCAATAACTGTTTAGAGTGAGAGAGACCCAGTTTGCTCTGTGATGGTCTTTATACATTTATAAGTGGAAATTTATTCCATTTTTTTCAAAGAAAAAGATTAATGGTACCATTCTTCCTCTCTTTTCTATAAGTCTCTAGTGAGTATGTTTATCTCCACAGTGGGAGGTCCAAGATTAGGCTGGGCCTCCAGGAGGGTGGGGAAAATTTAAAGGTCAATTTAATTAGCTCATTCTCATCACTAATCTTTTATATATCACATAAAAATGTCATGATTTAGAAGCGGTTACTTCCCACCCCCTTTTAAAGTATCCAATTATTTTGAAAATTTAACTATATTGAATGTTTATTAGACATGGTTTCCCCATCCAAGTAATTCTAGTGTCCTATTGTAATATGTATTTGTTAGCTACATAGAAAGTGATTTCTGGAGGAAAAAAAAATAAGATTCTGCTCTAATAAAACTTCCTTTGTGCACACTTTCAATATGGCTAATAAGTCAACTTATAAAAGGCCCTGAGATTCTGTTTGGATAGGATAATAATAATAATAATTTAAGTGCTTGGGATGGGTTGGGGAGACCACAGGCCTTATCATTTTAAGTATTGCTCCCCTACATTTGGACAATGAATCAGAGAATACTGGGGCTTTAAAGACCATTTTATAAATGAAGAAACTGAGGGTTTCAGAGTTAAAATGAGCTACCCAGTATTGCTTAATCAGTAACTGGAATAGCCAAGACTAGAATCCAGCCCTTCTAAATTTTAGTTAATTGTTTTTTCCAGAAGATTAGGCTGTCTGAAATGTGCTAATGACCAGAAAAGCACAGCTGAAAACACAGGATTGTACTTTCACCTTTATTTCCTTCTTTTTTTATTTCTTGTAGCTTTTTCCTTTTATTCTGTTTTTTTCTTTCAACATGGCTCATACATAAAAGTTAATGTATACATATATATTATAACCTAAATTTTTTTTTTTAAAGGAGACTAGACTTGCAGTGAGAAGGCCTGAGTTCCGACCCTAACTCCACCATAATAACTGTGTGACTGGGCCCTTGGTTCTCAGCTTCTTCTTCTATGAGGGTGTTGAGCGAGGTGACCTTCAAGGTCCCTTTTCCAACTCTGGACATAAATGTCCATGATGACAGCAGAACATTCACGTTTCTATTCACGTTTCTTTGTAGGGAACTAAAGTGGAAGAGCTGCGAGCCGAGTTCTATCCTAGCCTCAAACTTGTTCCTGCTGTGAATCCAAGCAAGTTACCTACATCTTTCAGCCTCAGTTTTCTCTTCTGCGATCTTTAAAAGAGATGACCAAAGGTTTCAGTTTAAGTGAGGACATGGGTCTCTTGCACTCTGGTGAGTGGAAACGAGAAAATCAAGTACATTACCAGGCACAGTGCTGAGTTCACAACATTTTGCTGGGCACTTGGAGCATGTCAGAATAATGCTGAGCAGAGTAACCTTATTTACTAATTTTAAAATGAAGCACAAAAATAAAATTCAAGGCAATGGTCAGTGAGGGAAGGGAAGTATTCCAGGGGCTCTGACGCCTCATTCCCCAGAGAACAAAGGCCTTCACTTGTTCCACCCCCATCACACACAGAGCACTTCGAAAGGGGTCCAGAAAAGTATGTTGGTTAAGACAGAGTGCTGGCCCTTGCAGCATTCATGTAATAGAATACTTTTGTGCTCTAAGAAATGATGAGCAAGAAGATTTCAGAAATTCCTAGAAAGAATTATATCAACTGATGCTGAGTGAAGAGAAAGGACCCAGGAGAACACTGTACATAGTAACAGCAAGATTATATGAGGATGGGGGCAGCTAGGAGGCGCAGTAGATAGAGCACCAGCTCTGGAGTCAGGAGGACCTGAGTTCAAATCTGGTCTCAGACACTTAACACTGCCTTGCTGTGTGATCCTGGGCAAGTCACTTAACCCCAATTGCCTCAGGGGAAAAAAGATTATGTACCTATCATTTATGACTAGACTTGGCTCTTCTTAGCAACACAGTGATCCAAGGCAATTTCAAGAGACTCATTGATGGAAAATGCCATCCATCTCCAGAGAAAGAACTATGGATTCTGAATGCAGATCAAAACACACTATTTTCATTTTTTTTTCTTTCTTGTGGTTTTCCCCTTTTGTTTTGACTCTTCTTTCACAACATGGCAAATGTGGAAATATGGTTAACATGACTGTATGTATACAAGTTGTATTAAGTTGCTTGGTATCTTAGAGAGGGAGGGAGAAAAATTGGGAATTCAAAATCTTACAAAGATAAAATTTGAAAACTATGATTACATGTAATTGGAAAAATTACTATGGAGTAGAAGGAAGAAAGGAAGGAAGAAAAGAAGGGAGGGAGGGAGGGAGGAAGAAAAAAGGAAGGAAGGAAAGAAAGGAGGAAGGAAGGAAGGAAAGAAGGGAGGAAGAAAGGGAGGAAGAGAAGAAGAAAGAAAGGGAGGGAGGGAAGAAGAATTCTCAGAGGTGATCTAATTCATGAGGATTCTGAGGCTGAATTCACAGAAAGCTGAAGGGATTTGGCCAAGTTCCCCCAAGTGTCCTGCCACAGTTAGAATTCAAACTCAGGTTCTCTGAATCCAAAGTCAAGACTCCTGCTATTGCACCACACTGCCAGTATATTTATGTATGAAGAGGACACCCAGAGGCTTAGACAGTCCATTGGGGCCTGGGACAACTGCCATTCACTGACAGTCTCCACATCTTCCATCCCTAAAACAAACACTAGGACCATTCCAAGGATGGTTGCAGCTAGCGAGCAATTCCGTTTCAAGCATACTCGGACCAGTCAATCTTGCAGGAATTCTGAGCAGCTTATTTTTAGAAGTGGTAAACTAGAGATGGCCTGGAGATCAAAGAGTCCCCGCCCAACAGCACTTCCAGTCTGGAATTCAGCTCAGTGAGAAGCATAAGAGCAAGGCTAATTAATGCTCCTTGTCCTTTGATGCTGTTCAGGTGGGGGAGGGGTCGTTTACTGCGTTAGACAGGACTCTCCTACCTGACCTGGATGAATACTGGGCACTGGCCTGTACTCGGTAACACTGCCTGTCAATAGGAGAGGCAACCTGGCAGAGGAGGAAGATGCCGTGGTCTGATACCCCAAGACTCAGGTTCAGATTCTGGCTGACTCCCTTTGTCCGAGACCACAGGCAAATCACTTAGGCTACTTTCCTCATTTGTACTCTAAACATACTTAAGGATTCTTCTCTTCCTGTCAAAGATCTATTTTCAATAGTCTCTCTTATATTCACACACACATTGCTTAGAGATGAGGTCTAGTAAAGACAATTAAAAGGAAAACCCCTTCAATAAAACCAAAAAATATAGTTATGTTTTGGCTACAGGGGAAAGGAAACTGGCTTTCCTTGAAATTTTCTTTTGTTTTTCATATTCTGACTAAATTTCAGTATAATTGGTTTCCTACCTATGTATTTTATCCTATCCATTTAAAACCATTATTCTGAGAAGAATACACAACAGGAAAAAGGTGTTAAGAACTCCTGCTCAGGGTCAGAGGTTCCCAGTTCAAATTCTGTTACCACCTTTATGACCACTAACAAGTTCCACAATTCTCTAGGCCTGTTTCTTAATATAATATATTAAAGCTATTGGACTACTAACCACCTCTAGAGGCAGCTAGGGCCACCATAGTGCCTAGGCAACTTCTGAGTTCAAAGCCAGCCTCAGACACTTACAAGCTTTGTGGCCCTGAGTAAGTCACTTAACTCTCTTTCTCTAAGTTTCCTCATCTGTAAAATGAGCTGGAGAAGGAAATGGCAAAACACCCCAGTATCTTTGCCAAGAAAACCCCAAAAGGAGACACCAGAAGTCAGACATGACACAATAAAACCACTTCCGAGGTTCCTTCCAAATCTAACTTTATACCATGATCCTCTAGAAACTCAGACCAGTGTTACCACACGATGTGACTATAAAGGAAGGAGGTCAATTCCTTTCCTAGTTATTCTTTAAAAAACCCGACTACAATGTCACTTTCTCCAGGAAATTTTCTGTGAGCCTTCTTACCAGTAAGGATCCTGGACCTGAAAATGTATTTTGTTTTTCTCTGTCCAACTGCACTCATGTCTCACTGGACACTATTTCAGTATATGTGTCATATCTTCTTCCTATAATAAAAATTCCATGAAAGCCTGTCTAATCTAAATTTTGAACTTTGTTCCAGCACCTAGCAACGCTTACTTTAAGGGCTTAATAAAAGTGAATGCAACAGAAGTCAAACATGAACATGAATCTCTACACTTTAAAGTATGACAGATTGGAATCTCCTCGAGGTCAGGCATTTTTTGTTTTGTTTTGTCTTTGGATCCCTCCATCTTGTCCCGGGGCTCTGCATTGAATGCATTTGTGAAGAAATGAAGTTGGATGGGAAGAACTTTAGTTTCTGATCCTGAAACAACAGGGCTTAGAGTGGAAGTAGCGGTGGAGCCCTACAGAGCCACAGGGTTGCCTGAGTGGCCAAGTCGTAGGAGGGACGCTTCTTCTGAAGGTATGGTGGTTATGGGTGCTCAAGAGTACAGAGGGACTGGAAAAGGGAACAGGAATGACACTCCGCAATAACAATGGTAAGGAGGAAATCTGTAATGCTGAAGCCTCCGGAGCTGATGCCTCATTTTGACTTTAAAAGCTTTTCCGTGCCAGGGAGAAGAGAAAAGGAAATCTCAGCATTTAGGAGACAAGAGAGAGCAGAGCCACAACCATTTAGTGGGGCAGGAGGCAGGCTTTCCCATTCAGCCTGAGAGGCCTGATTAAATTCACTGTTTCTTTACTCTGATAAAGGTCAATTAAGTGGGCTAATTACCATGTTCTACTTTTATTGTAGGGGTCTCCACGGATCAATACAGACTCCTTTCAGGTAGAGCAAAAGGCATTAACAAAAACAATAAGAATCAGGACCATTTATCCTTTTAACTTAATGTAAAAAGGCTGAATAAAATAAATAAACCAGGTGGGAGAATGACTTTATCGCTATATTGATTTACAACATTCTCCCTCTTTTCCCCCAAGTCACAAAGAACAAACACGTTTTAAAAGCCACACAGTAAAACAAGGCAATCCTCTTCAAGAATCTAATGCTTCCATAAACAGGCAGAAGGCTTCAATCTTAAGAAACTTATGCTGGAGAGTTTAGAACAGATTTAATCCTCTACAGATATGATTTATTAAGCGGGTAGTTCATATATGTATAAACCAGTCAGTCAATAGCCATTGATTAAACGTCTACTACGTATGAGCCACCTTATAAAAGAAGATAAAAGGAGTCCCTGGTCTGAAGGAATTGTCTAATGGGGGAGACACCATGCAAACAACTATGTACAAATAACAATAATAAATATATGCACATAAAATATACATACATATATGTAATATAAAATATATAGCCATTTATTTTATAATGTATGTATTATGCATATATATACACATACATATGTGACAAATATGGCATAATCTAAAGAGGGAAAACACTAGAATTGAAGGGGATTGGCAAAGGCTTCCTGTAGAAGGTGGGATTTTTAAACTGGAACTTAAAAGAATTTAGAGAGGTCAAGAGATAGAGGAAGGATGAGAGAGCATTCCAGACATAAGATCCAGTCAATGAAAAAGCCAAGTTGAAGCGAACAAACAGCACCTCACTGGATCACAGAATATATGGGCCAGGTAAGGAAGTAGGAGTGGAGATTTGTAAGAAGGCTGGAAAGTAGAGGGAGGGAGAGACAGTTTTGAAAGGCTTAAAATGCAAAAAAGTAGATTTTAAACTTGATCCTGCAAGTATTAGGGAGCCACTGGAATTTCAGGGGTACTGACACAGTCAGAGCTGTGGTTCAGGAAAATCACTTTGACCACTGAGTAGAGGAAGGGCTACAGTATAAGAATGAGGAGAGGAGGATGTTCCCTAGGTCATGAGTCTGGATGACGAAGAGGGCTGTGGAACCCTTAGCAGTTAAGAAGGAAGTTAGGAAGAAGATATATTTGGGGAAAAGATAAATTAGCTGTTTTGGCCATGTTAACTTTAAGATGTCTATGAAATGTCCAGGGCAAAATGTCCAATAGGCAGGTGGAGACGTGAGACTGAAGGTTCACTGGGAGTTTAGGGCTCAACAAGTAGATCTGAGAATCATCAGCATAAAGATGATAATTGGGCAGCTAGATGGTGCAGTGGATAGAGCACCAGCCCTGGAGTCAGGAGGACCTGAGTTCAAACTTAATACTTAACATTAGCTGTGTGATCCTTGCCTCTCAAAAATACAAGGTGATAATTGAATATATAGGAGATGATGAAATCATCCAGTGAAACTGTTTGTTGCTCATCCTCCATTCTTGAAGAGTACCAGTAACATCCTGAAGGTGATGTCCTGACTTCTGAGTGAACTGAATTTAAGGGAGGCAGAACTGTGCAAAATCAAGTCTTACTGTCTCCCCCAGAGTCACTGGAGGTTAGTGGCAAGATGTAAGCAAGATGGCTGGGCATCAAGTGAAACAGTACAGAGGAAGAAGAGGAAGAGGGCACAGGTCAGAACCCTTTGGGAACCCCAAAGTTAGAAAGTAGGATCCGGATGGAAATCCAGCAAAGGAGATTAAGAAGGAGCTGGTAGAACTAGGGGAGAGCTAATAGCTTGGAAACTTAGCAAGAAGATGGCGATCAAGAGTGTCAAAGACTGGAGAGAGGTCAAGAATAATGAGGATCATGAAAAAGTCATTAGACATGGCGATTAAGAGATCATTAATAACTTTGGAGACAATACTTTTGTTGAATGACAATGTATAAAGTCAGGCTGTAGAGTCAAGAGAATGAGAAAAGGAAGTGGAAACACCAAATATAGATAGCCCTTCTCAGGGAGTTTAGCCATCAGAGAAAAGAGGGATATCAGATGATGTCTAGGGGAGCACAGATGGATTAAAGGGGGGGGTTGGGCATGGGTAATGTCATGGTTTGTAGTTGTAAGGAAGTAGCGAGGAGGCAGGGAGAGAATGAAGATAAGATGGAATGGGATCACTTGGGCATTTGGAAAATGATCACTTCTTCATATGACGCAGGAGGAGAAGGAGTGGATAGTAGAGGAACATATTTAAGTGAGGTGAGGAGAAATGGAGAAAAAAGGAGCTCTCAAAAAGTAACCTCAACTTTTTTGGTCAAATATGAGAAGTTTCAGTAAAACATAAGGTTCTCATGTGAGCCATGAAGGAAAGTAGGAACAATGATTCAGAAGGGAGGAAAAAGTTTGAAAGACTTGCTATGTGGAATAGTAAGATGATGAGAAGTGGTAAAAAAAAAAATTTGCCTTTTAGCAAAAGGACACAGTTTGAAGTTATGTGACCAATTTGTAGTGAACCCGGCCAGCAGAGTATTAGGATTTCTCCCTCACTCAGAAATAGTCATGAAATAAAATAATTGAGATGTGAGAAAAAGCCTGGTATAGTTGGAAGCACAAGATGTAGGAATTCCATTTTATGGAGCTGCCATGAAATTGGATCAGTTCATAAAGAATGTAAAAGGACCCGTATGTTTAAAATGCTTATAGTGGCTTTCTTTTGTGGTGACAAAGAATTGGAAATTGAGTATGCCCCTCAATTGGGAAATAGAATATTATTGTTCTATAAGAAATGGTGAACTTCAGAAAAACCTGGAAAGAGTTATTGATGCTGAGTGAAATGAGCAGAACCAGGAGAATATTGTTTACAGTAATAACAACATTGTGCAATGATCAACTTTGATAGACTTTGGTGTTCTTAGCAATACAATGATTTAAGAGAATTCCAAAAGACTCATGATGGAAGATACTATCCATATTCAGAGAATGAAATATGGAATCTGAATGAAGATAAAAGTATACTATTTTCATTTTTGTTGTTTTTTCTTTCTCATGGTTTTCTCCTTTTATTCTGGTTTTTCTTTAACAATATAACTAATGTGGAAATATGTTTACTATGATTATATATGTATAACCTATATCAGACTGCTTGCCATCTTGAGGAGGGAGGGGAGAGAGAAAAATGAAAAATCAAAATCTTATAAAAGTAAATATTGAAAACTATCTTTACATGTAATTGGAAAAAAAGAAAATACTATTAAATGGGAAAGGGGAGCTTGATTAGTCATTTCCATCTAATACCCCATTAATTCGTCAATTCATTTCTTTACCTGGTTCTTGCTCCTTGCCCCTGAGCTGACCATTTGATTATGAATGAGCTAGCTGGCCATTTTAGTACTATATCTACAGCAATTCTTATGTGTTACCACAAAAAATATTTAAGTGTCTTTCAAAGTCCTACAGATAAGACCCTGTATTTGAGAAGGTTATGGTCTTAGCATAGACCTGACTGGAGATCAGCATGATGGACATAATAGGTATTTTGTGAAGAAGAAATTCAGATTGATTCATATTAAGGAGGCATGTCTAATGGGAGATAGCTAGTTCTTTACAGAGAGTGTAGTAGTCTTGTTTTTATTTCTCATCAGCATCAGCTTCTGTGCACGTTATGTTTGCATAGAATTATAAATTCCTCTCTTTGCCTCCATCTAATTCCCACCCCCTATCCTCATCATCATGGATTGAAGGTTTATAGACATCATCTAGTCCTAGACCACACAGAGGCTCTTCTCAATATATGCTTGACTTTTGTGCTTACTACCCAAAGAGAACAGAACATGGGGTGGGGAAGGGAGTTCCTGAAATATCTCTGTTTAGTGAGCTCTTTAAACACTTTTTTACAATAGAAAAATCAGTCTCCAAGGAGAGGCAGCAATTTAAATGCCAAAAGCACTAGTCAGTGTTAGCAGAGGATAAGAGTGGCGTACAAATGATTAATTATACTTCGACTCAACTCTACTTATACTGATCTCTCAAACTAAAAGTTCAACAGAAAAGCCAATTAGTTTCTTGTGAATCATTCTTCTAGTTGCCTAATTTGCCTCTAAAGTTTTTAGTCAGCAGTTCGCATTTCTTACTTAAATATCAACTTCTGTTGTTTTTTAAAAGCAAAATAGGGGGGAAATTGAATTGTACCTCATTATTTCAGTAACTAATTTGAGCAATTTTAGGAAATTCAGCTATATAATATCTGATCTTGACCCTTATTATTGGAAGTATGAAAAAGACCTTATTTTAATTATTTATAAGCAGGTTGACAGCAACAGGAACTCCAAAGACAGTATTAAAATAGGACTCTCCTCCTTTCTCATAAAAATGAGGGACTGTGGAGGCTTAGAAGGAAAACATGTGGGTGGTGGTGGTAAACAGAAGAGAAGCTGATTTCCTTTAAAAAAGCAAATAGATTCTGTGTAGAGTTCAAACATTTTCTGCTTATTCCATTTCTCCTTTTTAAATCATAAAAGTCATTTTCACAAAACATCTTACATGCAATTAAAGTGTTTGGACAAGAGAGGGTCCATTCTTTCCAACTTCCTGCAAATCTTTCTTTTTTCAATTGTTTCAGGAATTATTTACTTCAAAGCTTTTGGTGGAAATTTCCCCTCCCCCCACTTTGCAAATTTCAAGTTCAAGATTTTGATCAAAGTTCTCTTCTGAGCAAGGAACCCAAACCTCAATTTTGGCTCTCTTGCAGATTTGAAGAAAGCCAACATACCCACATCCTCATGAGTGCACACTTCCTTTTAGCCTCCATCAGTGTGCAGAGGCAAAACATCTGTGGAGACATTAAATGGTATTCAAGCTAGAGGCGTTAAGTTAATCATGGTACTAGTCCATGAACCAAGGTTATTGGACTGTTGGATTGTTGTTGTTCTTTATTTTGACAGCAGAGCTTCTTCCAATGTCTACATAAGTCTATCAGATGCCATTGAGAACATGGTGGCTATTAGGACTAATCTCATGGTTTAGACAAAGTGAAGATTTAACATCTTCACTTTGTAAAACCTCCTTATAAACTCATTATTTTTTATTAAAGCTTTTTATTTTCAAAACATATGCATGGATAATTTTTAAACACTGACCCTTGCAAAACCTTGTGTTTCAATTTTCTCTCACTCCCTCCCTTAAATGGCAAGTAATCCAATATATGTTGAACATGTATATGCTCATTATTTGAAAAGAAAACAAATGAGCACAAGCAAAGAAAAATAGTAGAATTAGACTATTTCTGAAGTCTACAGATCTGAACGTGTCATTTGCCTAAATCCTTCCATGGCTCCTCACTGCCAACTGGATAAAAGCCAAACTGCTTATCTTATCATAAAACGGCTCTGTTCAACATTTCCAACATTGTTACATCCTCTTCTCTAAGAGCTACCACCAAACTGAATTACCACCAAACTGAATTACTCGTCCATTTGTTATGCTTACCTTTGCTTCCATGTTTTTTTGGTTCCAGGTTCTGAAGTTGGGAAGGCCTTCCCTTCCCTTAGCTGTTACCACTCAGTCTTCATAAAATCAGAATTAATGCTGGAAGAGTGCCTGAACAGCCACACCCAGACAAGAAGACCCTCCACTACAGAGCCCTCAATGAATCCCTGAAGAGCTCTGAAGAGATGGAAATCCAATACCTTCCAAGGCAGGCTGTAGCACTCTTAGGAAAGTCTAATTGTGAAGGGGTCTTTCTTTCCAATTATCCCCAGAGCAATTTGCATCCTTGGCACCTGGTTCTGCCCACAACAGTCAAACAACACAACTCAAATGCTATTTCCTCTAATATGCTTTACCTAATCCTGTAGCCATTATGGTCAGGGGCTTTTTCCCACCCTTTTTTATCTCTTCAATGCTTAAAAATACAGGACACTTTTGAGAGCTTAGAAATGCTTCATGACTGACTTCCCTTCGACATCTGAGTCCTTTTTTTTGGTAGCTTGCTTCTGACTGGCTGTGCTAACTGTCTCTACAAGGTTCTAAATAGATTCTAAGCTTTGAATCTCTGCCCATACAATGCTCTCTGCACACAGTAGTTACTTAATGGATTTTATTTGCTGGCCTGGAGGTGAGGTATGAACCTGATGTTTTATATGATAATAATGAGAGATTTAAGAGTCAGTTTCTAAAGAAGTTGAGCAGAGAAGTTTTGATGATAATGTAGGGAAAGGAAACTCAGCTTTTCATGCAAGGGGTGTTGAGCCTGATCTGCTTCAGAGGCATCACAGGGAAATTTTGTTGGTGGGTAGCATATGATGTTGCCTCTGTGGCTGGGCTATGAGCAGTCAACCTAGATCAGGGAAACTGTCAAACAAAAAATCGTGATTTCTGGTCCTATTTACAAAACACTGTTATGGTAAGGAGAGAAGGAAGGGAGGGAGGTAGTTGAGTGAAATAGGCTTAAGTGAGAAGGGTTCACTGGCCAGGATCAAGAAAAAAAAATGGAAAAATCTCCCACCTCTACCTTTGTATAGGCTGTACCTCCAGGAGTATCTCATCCATCTCTTAAAACTCCTTTTCCCTTCAAGCCTTAGCTCATGTATCTTCACTTTCAAGAGGCCTTTCCTGATTTTTCCAATGATTAGAGCTACCCCAATCACTATATATGTTTTTGTTTTGCATTTATTTGTATTTATTTATCTCTCACCACATTATATCTTCCTCCTCCTTTTTTCCCTTTCTCCCACAAATGTAAGCTCCCAGCAGTCTCTAGGACAAAAACAAAAATAAAACCAACCAAACAAAAAAGGTACTTAATGAGTCTTGTTTAACCAGGGAGAGATTTCAGATGCAATAAGCTTTTCCATTTTGGATATATTAGAAAAATCTTTTCAGTTCTTCTCCATCATGGCCCTTGGTACCAATGGGCTTTGATAGCAGAATTCTAGTTCTGGCAGGTCCAATGTAGCCGAAAAGTCTTCAAGCAAGGTTGAGATAGAAAGGCCCATTACCCAGGGTCTGGCTAGCTAAAATCATAGAGGATCATTATCAAGTCACAACTTTGGAAGGCTACACCAAGTCCTAATAGCTTTTTACTGAGGAAAGCACTGAGAGGTTGTAAGCAATGTTGGTGGGAAGGAATGCCCACATCAATGAAATCCAAGAACCTTGCCTCAAGTGACAAAGCTACTGATGAGATCTGAAGGACTTTATGGCTTCAGCCAGCCATTCTCCTTGCAGACAATGTGTCTGCTGTTTGGCTTCCGCAGTTATCCGGAGTACTTGGCTTTTAAGCATTTTTATGAATTTGGCTGGCAGGATGAGAAAATGATAATCAATGCCAGGTCCCTTCATCAGGAAAAAACAACCATTAATCAACCCTGGGGATAGAACATGATAATTTTTTTTTTTGAAACACAACTCGGGACCACAGAACTATAAATGAATAATAAAAATTCATGTTTATAAACACTAAGATTTACAAAGGACTTTTTTATTCATAACTACACTGGGAAGAAGGTATTTTCCCATATTATTATTTACATTTTACAGATGAGGAACTAGTAACTCCAGGAAGTTAAGGAACTTTAAACAAGATAATGAAATAAATAGATCACAGAGTTGGTATCTGAATCTAGGTCTTCTAATGACAAATATTCTCTCTATTATACATGGTAGAATAGTGCCTATTTTATTGTGGAACATAAAGAAATAAGGTGAAAGAGCCTTCTCTTTCTACTGGTGACTCTCCAGCAAACAAATACTGAAAATCAACAAAGTAAAAGCATCTTCATTTTCTTAGAAAAACTGGGAGAAATGTAAGTGCTTGTCAAATGGGAAAGGAGCAAATCAGCAAAGAAAAAAGCATTTTGCAAATTCTCAATAAAAGGAGAATATGCAATTAAAAGGACAATACATAAGCACACAAGTTATAGATGACACTTAAGGCAAAGATCTAAATATGGCTCTGCTTATTAAGGAAGCAAGGTTCATCTGTCCAAGAACATCATGATGATTTGTTCTTTTATTCGCTTTCATTTCTCTCTCTATAGAGAAAACACTCATTTGCTTAGTGACCTCTACAGTGAAGCCAGTGTATATGAAATGTACAGAACTGACTGAACCCCTATTTTGACAGCTAAAGGTTTCATGTATAGAGTGATATTTAACTTCACATTATTCCTTGTAGCTACAAAAATACCTACTCATAAAATGAGGTCAGAAAGAGAATTTAAATATCTGTCAATGTCTCAAGCACTGCAAACAAACAAGCTCAGCTGCCATTTGGGTCATCTTATTGCATTTTCAGTTTGCTGATGGTGAAGGGATTACTTATTATTTAATGCCTTAGATCTGGTTGCAAGTCTCAGATATTAGGGCTATGGAATCAACTGCTGGCCCAAGTCCCCTCCTGGGTCAGTGCTCACCTACTCGCCTTCCCCTATACCACCTGCATAAAAATAACTCAGCTGCTGGCAAGGCAGCCAAAGGGCTGGCTATTTCCAGGACGCTTCAGAGAGACAGTAGAGTGACACTAGGCTGGAGCAAAAGCGGCTGAATGGGTCTTATGGGTTCACTTCTGACACCCCATCAAAACGTTTTAAATACTTAAGACACTGATTCTGGCTCTATTACATCGTGATTCTTTAACATTACACAAGTAAATTACATCTCTTTCTTCAAGTGCATCATTTCAAGGGAAGACATGGGTTTTTATGAATGGAATTAATTAATTCTAAAGTCTTTGTACTCCCATCCTCTTCCGAGGGTCCTGGTCTCCCACTTCTTTGTCACAGAGAAAACTCCCAAGTTGAACAGTCCCTCCTGTGATTTAAGTTGGAAAGCTGTCTGCACTTCATGGTTCTTGAGAGTTGTCTGGGGTACTGATGCCAGGGCTCAAGGCTCTCAGACTCATTAGAACCTCTGATGCCCTCATTTTACACGTGAGAAACAGAGACCCAGAAAAGTTACCTTTCCATTCAAGTTTAGACAAGTGAAGGGGCAGAGGCAAGGTATGAATGTGGCTCTTATGATGCAATCTGTTGCTCCATCCAATTGCACCACTTGTACTCTTAATGAGAATTTAACGAGCAATATGTGTGCTGCATTCTACCATGCTCCTTCCCTCCATGTTCTCTTATGAAAATAATGATTTGGGGAGGGGGCTTGGGGCAGCTATGCAGGACTGGAATAAGGAAACTTCCTGAGTTCACATCTATTCTCAGACACTTATAGCTGTGTGATCCTGAGCAAGACACTTAATCTTGTTTGCCTCATCTGTAAAATGATATGAAGAAGGATGTGGAAAACCGCCTCTGTATCTTTACCAAGAAAACCCAAATGGGATCACAGAGAATGGGACACAACTACACAAAAATAACAAGGCGATTGAGAGGGATTACCAGTGAAGAAATTCTCTCTCTTTGGGGCACTGAGAATGCATCTTATCACAAAGCCAGCCTGTCAGAAGCAGGTCTAGAAATCAAGCCTTCGTGGCTTTAGAGACAGGTCTATACCCACTACTCCGTAATGCTTCTCATACAGGGCTTTAGAGATTATAAATTGATTTCCTCAAAATCATCTAATAAGATGGTTTTATTATTATATTATTTATAAGGGTTACAGGATCTCTAGAACCACAGCAGAACTCTAAGGCTAGCTATTTTAATTTATTTTACAGATAAGAACACAGAGGCACTGATCTGTCCTAGAAATCTGTGGCCTGAAACAGATTACAATGTAATTTGAAAATAGATACTTAATCAAATACATAAAAATACAATAGAATATAGATGATGTCAATACGGATTTCTATATCAACATGTGGCTCACAAGGATCCACAGTGTTTTCGCTATGGCAGGTTCATTCCTGTCAAACTCAATTTATTTGAACAAATGGGCCTGGATCTCTGGTATACACTCGGTCTTTCTTTATAGTTAATAACTAACAACTGGTATGTATGAACCAGAGCTAGACTATAAACATGTTTTAAAACAGAACTTTTTCCTTCCTTCTCAGGATACTGGGAGACTTGAGAATAACCGTCCCAAGCAAAGGTTAAAAAAGCTATCACTCACCTGAAAATCCTGATCGTCAATTCCAAACCTTTCTCTCAGGTTGCGGAAAACCATTGGGCAATATTCCTTAAATTTGAAATGACTCGGCATGTTTTCTCTGAAATTGTAATACCGCAAAATGAGATGCAAAGGCACATATAACAACTAATGTTTATGTAGCTTTTAAAAATTCTGTAAGGCATTTTCCAAACACATTCATCCTATTAGATAGTTCCATCAGCTTTATGAAACGGGCACCAGAAGTACTGTCAACTTCATTTTTATTGTTAAAGAAACTAAGGTTCTGAGAGACTGCATAATTTGTCCAAGAAGACAGAAGCAGGAAGTAGCTAGAGCTGGGGTTCAAATTTAGATTTTAGCTACAAACCCAATGCTCTTTTCACTGCCTCTCCTAATCCCACTAAACTTTCCTAATGGTTTGTTATAGTACATATTTTACACGTAGTCCTTAGAGAGACATGGTCATGGTTTTCCTCCTCCATTATCCTGATGATGTAGATCTCCCTTCTCTTCATCATGCAGATCCATTAGTTTTCAGTTTCATGTTTTATAAAGTAGAGAAGTCATGAATAAGAGGGGAAGCAGAGGTAAAGAGGAAGGAAGAATTTGGACAGGAAGAGGAAGGGAACCTAAAGAGAAAAAAAAGTAGAGGATACCAGGAAAGAAAGGTGTGAACACTCCTGGGCTACTTTCAGTTACTTACAAGTAGTAGAATGAACCCTCCAAAAATAATAACTATCCTCCCTTCCTTATTAATTTTCTAATACTGAAAATGCTACTTTTTTGGTTTTTACTACTTTCCAAATGCAATTTAGATAACAAAACAGTGAACTAAGATTTTCTTTTACCCTTCTAATTCTTGAAAGCCCAGCCTCCAAATTATATTATGATAAGGACTGGCTTAACCTATTTCACTCGGGTTATTGGCTTTATTTAGAAGTTCTTTCATTTAAATTCAAGAGTAAAATTTTCAATCTTTCATATGGCCTCCTATTAAGTTTTACAAAAATGCATGTCAACCTTTATTCATCAGCAAATTTTCTTGATTTTTATCCAAAATGAGTCTTTTTAAGGATATACACTGTAGGAGGCAAGCATATATTTCTTCTAAAATCCAAATAATTTACATCTTTTCAAAAATTCCCATTATAATGCGAATTTCACTTTTAACATGTAAGCTATTCATAGAGAACAATATGCATATGGCAAAAGGATACTCCCCAGTAGGCCCTGCTGTTACTTTTTTCAACAGAACAGATGGTTGTGTTTATCACAAGATTAACTTAATCAGCAAAACTTTACTCCTACCCATTGAAAAATAATGGAGTTTTAAAAACTTTATAAAAACGGAACTCCCAGAAACTCTACTAGCATAAGACAAAGGTGGTAATTGAACTTACTTGTTAAAAAGGTGATTATCCACCTTTATCTTGGAATATGCTTTGAAATCATCTGGCATCAGCATTACAGGGATCTGGACATGGCTCAGTTCATTGATCTAGAAGGGAAAAAAGGAACATTCCCCAGTGGTTATCATTGTTTGGAAAGCCACTTCCCATTTTCTCCTCCTGTGTGCCCTGCACTGGTTTTTAGGACTCTCTGTTTCTCCCTTCTGCTCTTCTAAGAGTTTTCCTCCCTTATTCTCCCATCCCCTTGCCGCTGTGATACATGAACAGCGGTCTCCTGAGTCCCATTACATTAACATTCCCCAAATCAGATCCTTGGTGCTTGGCTCTCTCACCAGGGTCAGGATACGGTGACTAATCTGATAGTGGCAAGGGACAGTGGGAGGGGGGACCCTCCTAGCAGGAGCTCTCCCTGGCACTGGCATTTAAGCAAAATGAGGAGGAATATCTAGCACATTGTCACTATTTAACCAACCAATCAAAAAAGTATGAAGTGCCTACTCTGTGCCAGGCTTCTGGTAGGCACTGACAATACAAAAACAAAAAATGTTAACAAATCCTTACTCTCAAGGAATTAAAATTCTAAAACATACCTACCCGTGTCTCAGGTCTAAGAATTGTTTGGCTGACACTTATAAACCCTCTTCCCTTTGAGGAATGTGTTCACTCTCACCTACTTACTTCTAAGGCTGACTTCCCCAGTTTGGGGAATTGTTAAGAACATCACTGCTAACTTCAGCTTGGCCACTGGGATTTTGTTACCCTTTGAAGTTTGGCTCCAGTCAGTAGAGCCTCCAGTTTAATGTTGGTTTCCAAAATCAAGAGAGTTCTTTCTGTTAATTGCTCCTAATTACCAGCCCAAGTGGGCTCCAGTCCCCATTGGGGAATTCCACTTTTCCTCTCCCTCCCCTCTACCTCCTTCTACTTGTCTTTTTTGATTCACAATATTTTAGCTTTTTTCACTCTAAATACCCTCACCATTCCCCTATCTACAAGGCACAAGATGCTAATCCTCTCCCCTGGGGGGAAAAAAAAGAAAAAATGACTTCTTTGGTGACAAAAGGAGATGTGTGAAGAACAAGTTAGGCTTTCCTCTAAAATGCAGTACAGACTTCAGTCTCTTGCAATTTAATTCTATGAGAATATAGTGTATATAATGTGTTATGCTAGGTGCAAGAGACACTATGTCAAAAGGACTAGCCAGTTCCTTCCCTCAAGCAATCAAGAACTCTACTCTGTGCTGGATCTTGCTAGAACTGGATATAAACACAAAAATGAGGATAGTTTCTACCCTCAGAAAGCTTATGTTCTAACAGGGGAGACCACATGTACAAATAGAGGAATATTTAAGACATATAATGAATCAAACGTAAGCTGAGGGCACCAGGAAATCTTTCCCTAAATAGCTGTCACTCTGTCTCCAAAGAAAGATGGGATTCTGGGAGGCAGAGGTGATGAGTGAAGGCACTCCAGGTTATGGTGGGCAATCAATACTAAGCCGTGGCAAGGGAAGAGCATATCATGAGACAGAGCAACCGGAAAATCAGCAGGTTGGATCACAGAGAACATAGGAGGGAATAATATATATATATATATATATATATATATATATATATATATATATATATATATATATATATATATATATATATATATATATATAAAATCAGAATGGAAATAAAGGAAGGCTACAGTGTGAAGAGCTTGAAAACCTCCTGGGGTAGGGAGAAGGTAAAAATGGAAGAGGAAGAGTACTTATAACAAAGGGAACCAAGAAAGCCTAAAAGGAGGAAAGCTTGTTTTTAGAAGGGAGATAAGTGCAGAGGGTCTCATGATCAGGAGGCTGGTTACTGGATGACAATGTTTTTTTGGGGGGGAAGGCCCTAGCAATTCATTAAGTCACTTATTAATCAGTGTAGGAACAGCCATACCAATGAAATCACAAATTCTTAAAGGATAAAGGTGAAAAATTTAAGAAAAATTCTGAGTTTGTTGATCCCAATAAGCTTGCTTTGTTGATTTGTTTTAAAATAATATTATAAAGCATTTCAATACCAAGTGCTGAAGATATTGCTGGTTGGAAATTGGCTGTATGATATTACAGGTCAAACCCATTTGAAATAAGCACAATTCTAACAAAGAAGCTGTATGAATGTACGTGTACATAAACATAAAGATTGCTAAGCCTTCAGCAATGACCTAGTCAAAGCCATATTTGGGACAACCAAAGTCTAATATAACAAAAGAATTAGAATAGAGCCTTGGGTTTCACTGTAATGGGAGATGACCTGTATAGAACCTTAAATCAGTCCCAAACAATCTTAATTACAACCACCAACTCTCCAATTAATTCTTGTACTGCACAGACTGCTGATTTATAAAACCTTTCCATACAATTAGCTCTCAGGTTTTTCACTGCCATAAATTGCTCTGAGGATTCTTTTACTGTTGCCAACAGCTACTACCCAAGCCAAAATAACATCACAGCACAAGTCAAAGAAGGAAGCTAATCCAGCATCACCTGGAGATCGTCCGAGCTTTGCCCAAGTGTAACATCTCCAGAGTTTTCTTTGCGTGATTCTCTTTTTAAACACACCAATATGCTGTTTATAAAAACTGGAACAATAATAGAAAATTATATAGCTATTTTGATTCATTCTCTGTTATTTTAAGTACCTCACCAGTACATGGTAATTCACAAAGCAAATTTGTAAGACAGATAAACACCTCTAGATTCATTTTACTATTACATTGTAAATGCTTGAAAGATTACATTAAAAAATCAACTCAAGAACCATAATTAGAACTTACTAATTGTTAACATAAATCCTGGGGCCAGATAATTAAAATATACTTTATAATTAAAGAGACTGTTACCGAGATAATTATTTAAATAAAGATCTGGAAAGGAGGACTTATATAAAAATAAGGCAAGTAAAAGTGTCAAAACAAAGGGAGCATGTGCCTGTGGGGGTACAACAATTTAGGGTGACTACCTCAGATGACCTGGTGCCGATCTGGGTTTGGCCACTTGGAATCTACACCATTTCAGCCAAGTCATTTACCACCTTGGGGGAAATACAAGTTTGCTGACCTGTAAAATGACAGTGTTAGATCAGGTGACCTGTGAGATTCCTTTCCAGTTCAAATCTATCATTCCATGACAAGAAAGTCTTAGTGGTGGCTCTCCTTAATAGTCATCTCTCCAATCACATTTATGGTCTCTGTGATCAATGATCACATTGACTTCAAAGTGTCATCAACTCTTAATAATTCAGAGATGAGCCATTCTCTTTGGCATGGAATCCCCGCCTCCCTCTTTTCTCCCCAGCTAATTCCCCCTCCTCTCTGTTCATTAGCATCTCCACCAGAGGGTGAGCAAGGACCACAGGATTACAGACTTAGAGCTGGAAGGTACTCAGTGGTCATTTAGTCCACCCCTTTCTTTTACACACAAATCAAGGTTAAGTGATCTGGCTCAAGGTGCTTCAAGTAAAAACTAGTAGAGCTAGGGTTTGAACCAAAGTTCTCTGACTTTAAATCCAGGCCACTTTTTTTTTTTTTATCATACCATACTGAAACAGTAAAAAATCAGTCAATTCTTTCTTTTTTTGTTGCTCTGTGAAGGATCCAGGGGAGAGGATTTAAAAGGTCTTGGTTTAAATAAGATTCAGGGATAAATCTGTAAAGTTCATTGGATTTGAATTTGAATTTCTTGTGGAATATTGGGCATGTCACTTAACTTATTTGGGTCTAAGATTTAACTTTAAAATGAAGGAAGTTGGACTAGATGACCCTGAGATCACTTCCAGAACTAAATTTATGTTCCTATGGTGTACTGAGCTTACAATATATAGAAAGAATTGTGCTAAATGCTAAGGTTACAAAAAACAATCATCCTTGCTTTCTGAGAGCAATAGGACGTGTATGTGTGTGTGTGTGTGTGTGTGTGTGTATATAGCCATATATATGTATATATACATATACACACACATACATATATATATATATATATATATATATATATATATATATCAGATAGTTAGATGGTACAGTGCATAGAACACTAGGCCTATAGTTAGAAAAATATGAATTCAAATATGACTTCAATTACTAGCTACGAGACCCTGGGCAAATAATTTTGTCCCCCTTGCCAAAATATTAGCAAAACAAAATAAAACAAAAAACAAGTTAGTGGCAAGGCAAAACAGTGTCTAGGGATCAGAACTGATACCCTCAGGGTCAATCCAAAGAAATATTCAAGCCTTTCTTATGAACTACCACAAATTGGGCCAGTTTGGTTCCATTTCCTATTTTCTAATTTTTTTTTCTTTTTGTTCAATTCTCTGGTTTGGATCATGGATCTAGATGATCTTAATAGCTGAAATTCATCTTAAAGATCATTTAATTCGAACCCCTCATTTTACAGATGAGGAAACAGAGGAGACCCAAGCACAAGACCACACCAACTGGAAATATGCATCGGGCTTCTAACCCAGATCTTGTGACTCCACATGCAGCACTCATTCTACTTCAGGAGTGAATACTGCTGACTCTGGAGCCAGGAAGATTAGGATACAAGTTCTGTCTCTAATATAAACTGTCTGGATGACCTTGGGCTAAATTCTAAGCAAGTCTTTAAGATAGGAATTCTTACCCTGGACTCCATGAACTTTTTTTTTTTTTTTTTTTTTTTAATATTTTGGCAACTTTATTTTAATTGATTCCCTTGTAATTCTATTTGTTTTATACATTCTGAGGAAGGTTTTACTAGGCTGTCAAAGGGATGCATGACCCTCCCCCAAGAATGTTAATAATTTGTGCTTTTAAGATCCCAAGTTGCAGGAAAAGTGCCTCTCTATATTGGTACGGGGAGTTTTTTCATCTAAGGGCTCATCACATCAATGAAACTACAAGTCTTTCCATCTCTATTTCTACTTTGGAACAAGTCCAAGCGTTATGATTTCATTAAACTTGCTTCTTGACAAAGTTTCCCAGGTGGTAAGAAGTCCAGAAGAAAACCTCCATTATTCAAAAGTATTTCTCCTGCACCGTGTGTGTGTGTGTGTGTGTGTGTGTGTGTGTGTGTGTGTGTGTGTATGTGTGTAAGACTAGCACCTCTCATGTGAAGGTTTGATAAGCCCTTTGCAGGGCTGCATCCACCTTTGGTATGTACCTCTCACCTGTGGCTCCAAAAAGCTGTGGCACCCCTTGAAATAATTGTCTTGGTGGACAGGTTAATTCAGGCTGAGAGCAACTGACAGGCCTCAAACCCACTGGTGAGTTAGGGGGTGCGTACCTCAAGCATGTGAACATTTCCCCCAGAAGAATGAGAGGATAAGAGCAATATGTTCCAACAGCCATCAAGGTCATTGAAGCATCTGCTGTGGAGAACTTAAGAACTTGGTCAGACATCAGAGACACCCAAGTTATCCACTGCAAACTGCGCCATCACACTTGTCTTAATTTTTGTCTGGCCACTAGATTGGAAGAGGCTAAGGCTGAAGACTTTATGCAACTCTATTTCACTTAATCTGCGAGTCAAGACATTACCCCATGATGTCCCTAGTCCTTTTAGGGGAAAAAAAAAAGGATGAACCACTGCAGCAACATTCTGCACTTGTTTTATACGGACCTATTTAACTTGATTGGATCCTAAAGTCAACACCAAACTAAGATCTCCAAAAACCAAGAACTGGAATAAACACATACATACATAGTAAATACTTTTCTAGATTTTTTGAGATATCAGTGGCAAAACTAAAACACACAGAAATAACTACAAAACAAAGCAAATTTCACACTGGAAACATCCAATGATGTGTCTATCTTCATGAGGAGATGAAAGAGATGGTTAACAAAAGACCAACTTTCAGAAGTTTGCATTTCTGTCATTAAGGTTCTCTCCCTATATTTCAGGTAGATTATTGAATATTAAATCCTTTAGGCAAATATGCATAGATCACATGTCACAGTCATAAAAAAGTCCTTGCTCAAGAATAGAAATAGTTTATCAGTTGATAAACATGGAGGATGTCTAGCTCAGAGTTTAAAAAGAAAAAAGGATTCCTCTGGATACAGAGATTTCTAGATTAGGAAGCCTTAAGCTAAGGCCCATGAACCATTTATATGTGTGAGTGTGGATTTATGCAGATGTATATGTATATACGCATATATATTCATAAGCATATTTCAATATAATTACTTTCCTTTGAACTCCTATGTATTTTATTTTAACATTCAAAAACATTATTCTGAGAAGAATTTCATAGGCTTTGCTAGACCAGGATTTAAGCCACACACAAAAAGTTAATATCCTTTGTAATAAAGTTCCTGTTAGCAAATGATATCATATTGATTGTACAAAGCCTTGAGACACTGCAACTAAACAAGAATCAGTCACTCGAAACACTTTGATCTAACTACTCACAGAAAAAAGCCAATGAACAAAGGATGTCTACTATCTATGCTGTGATATGGAACTGGATGGATGATTTATTACATATATATATATATGTATATACACATACATATGCATATAAAATGATAAAAATATCAGTAATACATGTCTATGTAGGTGTGCATATTCGTGGTTTTGTGTGTGTATTAGTTTCTCAGTTCCTTTATCTTGGACAGACACTATGGATGACAACGAACCTTGGATGCTTAGCTTTGAAAAAGACCAGTGTTATTATGTACGCCAGCTTATTCTTCAAGCAAAGATCCATCTTTCTAAGAAAAATATTCTTTCTCTGCCACTGTATCAAGTGACAATTACCACAGTCTCCAGAAGTTGACAAAGGGCAAGAAGAGACACATGGTGTACATGAGTACCACAAAGTATACTTAGTCAACAGATAGTTATGAAGTGTTGACGATGTGCTAGGGAGGCTCTGCCAAATGATGGGGATACAAAAATAAGCAGAGAGTCTCTGCCTTCAAGGAGCTCATGTTTGAATGAATGAGACAAAATGCAAATAATCAGATACATACAAGCCATAAGCAAAGTCAACAGATGATGAACAGAGAGGGAAAATCATTATAGGTGGAGGAAGAACAAGGATACTCTTGAGCTGAATGTTGAAGAAAATCAGGGAAACCAAGGGAAGAAGTGAGGAGAAAAAAATTCCAGGTCCGGGGGATCACCAGTCCAAAGGAAGAAGGCGGGTGATGGTTGAGGAATGACCATTAGGCTAGTACACAGGAGGGGAGCAGTGTGAGATGACTGGAAAGGCCAGAAGGGGTAATGTTATGAAGCTGTTTTTATTTGATTCTAAAGGAGAAGAGGGAACCCATGAGAGTTCCCTGAGCAGACAGATGAGCTGAGCAGACCCAAGATCACTCTGGCACCTGAGGGGAGGATGGAGTTAAGTGGAGACAGACTCAGGCCAGGCAAATAAATCAGAAAGCTATCACATCAGTTCAGGGCTTGGGTTGGTTTTGTGGCTCTGGGAGTGGATACAACAGGCCACATGTCAGACTTGCTTGGGGAAAGTAAGCCAAGATTGGGCAAGGGCTGGGTATGTGAACAGTTAACTGTTGAAGATGACTATGTGATGATAAGCCTGGACAACTGGGAAGATGCTTGATTGGCGAAGAAAAGAGTGGAAGAGGAGAAAAGTGACATAAAGGAGAAGAGCTAAGTGATGAATGGCCAGAAAAGAAAGAGGGCTGGCTGTGGGCACAAACCAGGTGTGATCAGGGTACAGCTTCTGTGTTATACTAGGATTTGACAAAAGAACTGGGAAAAATCCTTTCACAAATTGGGTAGGCTAATGGGACATGGACAAGAGCAGAATTAGAGCTTGGGCTGTTACTATATCTATGGAAAGAGTATTTGCATTGATGAGATCACAGAAACATCAAAGAATCAGAGTGATACTTTGGTGTGGAATGTATATACACCAACTATTACATTCTTACTAAGATAAAACTTTTTTTCCCTTAGTGATATCTCTCCTTTGCAGTACAGGCACCTCTCACAAAACAGAAAAAAAATATCAGTTACCAATGAAGTATGGTCTAAATTCTAGTGTAATATTAAACTCAGAGGCTGCCTAGGTGATCCTAGAGTCATATTCCTGGGATCAAATCTGGCCTCAGACATTTACTGACTAGCTGTGATCCTGGGCAAGTCACTAAAGGCTGTCTGTCTCAGTTTCCTCATCTGTAAAATGAGCTGGAGAAGGAAACAGCAAACTACTCCAGCATCTTTGCAAAGAAAACCCCAAAAGGGGTCGTAAGACTTGGATAGGACTGAAATAACAACATGAAACTCATTCAATGACTTTTCATTAATGCCGCTGATGTTGTTTGGTCATATCTGATACTCATCATAACCCCACAGGGGCTCGCCTTGGCAAAAATAATGGAGTAGTTTACCATTTCCCTCTTGAATAGATAAAAGCAAATAGAAGTTAAGTGACTTAATCAGGATCACACAGCTAGGGAGTATCTGAGTCACATTTGAACTCAGCTCTTCCTGACTTCAGGATGGTATTCTATTTCTCGAGCTGCCTATCTAGCGAAATTTTTAAATGCTAGCGAAATCTAAAAATCATCTCACTTCCTATACAGGTTCTGTGAAGGAGCCATTTCAGAATGATTTGTGAAGTGATTAATCTTCACAATGTAGGCAATCCTGTAAGAACATTCTTAATTACTTTCATTAAACCGTCTGTCTATGTAAATCAGACTGTTCTAAGATACAGACATGTATTTCATATGGGCTGCTGAATTTATTTTTCTAAGAGATAATTACACAAACACCTCAGGCTACATCATAGATTTGTTCCTGAAAAGTCAATGTATAAATCGAATCTGTGTAGAATGAATAAAAATGTCCTACTAGTTTCCTTCATGCTTCTAGAATTATTATTTTTGACTCACTCTCAATTAATTGTGGCTAACAGAAAAACAGTTGAGGTTTAAGTTTCTGAATTTCTATTCCCCTTTCTATCTATTTCATTTGTTCATTTTTGGTTTTGATGGAGCTCTGGGACTTGTTAACCCTCAGGACATAGTATAAGCCTTTTCAGGTTAGGTATTCAGGACCTTCATTTATTATGGTAGAATGTTAATTTCATGGTCTGGCTTTTCACCTGACCCAACTTATTCATACAACCCATTCCCAAACAGGGTATCAGATTAACTCTGGCCTGTTTTACCCTTGTCATTGTTAGCATTTACCCCCTGCCTACAATGTTTTTCATTAAGGCACATATGCTTTTCTTTATATCATATGAAAACGTATGTGTTTGGTTATCAGGATGAAGCGGAGAGACTGATAGTTCTGGAGCTAGAGGATCCAGGGATACCCAGATTAACCAATTACTTAAAAGAAAAACATAAAAGCATTTATTAAATTATTATGTGCCAGGCACTGTGATAAGTGTTTTTGATTCTTACAACAATCCTAGAAGGAAAAGTTTACTGTTATCTCCATCATACAGATAAGGAAACTGAGGCAGTCAGGGGGGGAGTGATTTGCTGAGGGCCATACAGCTAGTAAGTGTCTGAGTCTTCCTGACTTCAAGCCCAGTGTTCTATACACTCTGCCATCGAGCTCTCAAACTTAATTTTTCAGACCTTGAGCAAAAAAAAAAAAATCTTTCTGCACCTCCATTCCTCAGCTACAAAATAAGTTAGGCTATCATATTGAAGATCATATGATCTTCAAGGTCCATTCCAATGACTAAGTTGTGTAATTCTATGTGATGTGGAAATAATACACACAGAGATCAGCTGTGTTCACTGTATACATTTTTATGCCCCCCCCCAAGAAAGCTTTTAATTTGACCACAAAAGAGGAGATATCAGCTATGTGTATGTATGTATGCAGACATGTGTATATGTATATAATGAATGCAAAATGAGTGTAAATGATGAAGGGAAACCTACACACCTATAAAAAGTGATAAATGTGTCTTAGGAGTCGGGAGGCTCAGTTAAAATCTTTATTAAAGTAAGAAGAAAATAAGTAAATATATTATCTGTAAAACACAAAGCTTCACTCTGATTAATTCTTCATGAAGCAATGACTTACTAAACTATCATGCTAAACAAAACAAAAACCCCAAATGTATATGAACTGATATATTTATGTAAACCCCAAGTAAAGGGAAGAAACAAAGCAGGCCTCCAGCCTGATGGCATAGAAGCCCTGGCACCTGCTGCACCAGGAGATGCTGAAAGGCAGCTTGCTCTCTGAACGTTCCACGAAGGCCTTCTCTTCTCTCAAGCACATGGTGTCAGTCACTACCAAAAGTAAACTGATCAGTGCAAAGCAGGACCTTCTGTTTGTTTTGCCAGAGCAAGTACAATTCTTACATCAGTGTTGACAGTGATGTAGCTGGTACCCAAAAGTCACGGAAAATAAAGAAGCTTTGTTGTCAAAACTCAGATAGACAGGCCGGGCAAAAAACATTGACAATGCACTTAATTGTCCTTAAAAAACGTAGTTCCAAGGTTTTCTAAGCATTTGAGAAAATGAAAGCCTATAACTAAAAACACGCTAAGAACTGACTGAAATACGCAGATGGAATAAAGGTGAGAAGGTTTGGAGTCAGGGGTGTCAAATATAGAGTCACACACTGTGTGTGTCTGCAGGAAAATCACTGAACTCATCCCTGCTAATCTGTGAAACAGGAATAAGGCTACTAGCCACCTCACAGGAACATTTAGGGGAAAGAGCTTTGTAAATATTAATGTGCTGTGAAAATAAGGGGTGACTGCAGTTAGGTAGAACTAAAGGCCGCTAGGAAGCACCAGCCTTGGAGTCAATGTGAAGCCTGTGACTGTTGCCAGCTTTGTGGGACCTCGGGTAAGGCATTTTACCTTCATCTGTTTCAGTTTTCTTGACTGTAAAACCTCTCAGAGTTGTCATGAACATCAAAGGAAATAATATTTACAATTTACAATGCTTAGTACAGTGCCTGGCAGACGGTAGATGCTATATGAATGTTAGCTACCACTGTCATCATCAAATAGTATTAAAATATGCTCTACTTATTAGTTGTAATACAGTTAGTGTATTTATGACAGTAATAAATGCATCATACTTAATAAATATATAATATACTTAATAAATATACTGCAGCTAGAGTGCCCAGGCTAGAGTCAGGAGGACTCATCTTCCTGAGTTCAAATCTGGCCTCAGACACTCACTGTGTGACTCTGGCCTGTTTGCCTCAGTTTCCTCATCTGCAAAATGATCTGGAGAAGGAAATACAAATCACTACAGTATCTTTGTCAAGAAAACTCCAAATGGGGTAACAAAGAGTTGGACATAAAGAAATGACTAAACAACAAATACTTAATATTATTTTCATTACTAAGTGAAATAGAATGAACTTGGGCATTTCAATACTTTGGTAACTCTATGACCTCAGTAAGTGAGCACTCCCTCTAATGATTCAGATAGCAACCTACCTCACCTGTTACTTTTAAACAACTCTCATCCACATCATCCCATAAAGTTACCCCCGGAGGTCCATCCAATATATTAGGAACCCTCCACCAAAATGATCTCTTCCCAGAGCAGCACATGGCTATTAGTTTTCCTCTGCTCTTTAAAATTTCATTTTTAAAAGATTTGTAGCTCATGGAAAAGAGGGGAAAATAACCACGGATTACGCTTTGGTGAGGAGAGTAAAAAGAATACTGCATTGTGAATTGGGAGAAAACCATGCGCTCTGCACTCTAGCCTTTAGTCTCACTTCTCTCCTTTCAGCCCTTCCCATTCCCATCCCTTTAGAAAGTAGGACCACTGTGGGTCTCTGATAGATGGGACACTGGTTGGAAGTGGAAGAAGCTTTGGCTGGACTCTGTATCCATCTTCTGCTTTTCTTTCCTTTCCAGCTCCCCTAAGAGAAGGTATGCTCCTGGAGGGTAGAGACTGTTTTGTTTTTTTGTATTTGTATCTCCAGGCCTTAGCACAATAAGTGACACTAAGTAAGAAACACTTGAGTACAAGCCATTATACTGTTGTTAAATCTTTTATAGTTAGTGTTGGGTTTACCTTTGTAAATAATTACGGGATAGAAGCTCATCTGTGGATTCACTGAAAGTATCTTTATCATTTGCTATTATTATGGGTTTCGTGCCAACTTCATATAACATTCATTGTGCTACAAAGGACAGAAGCTATTCAAACAGTAAATAAATTAAGTAATTAAATCAATTGAGCAATAAGTAAAATAAGCAGATAAGAAAATGAAAAGAAACATAAGTAAAATTCACTGAGAAGACAACTTTAAAGGGGGAAAATGATACCCATAGTTAACTCCAATTGTCTTGCCACTGGATCTCAGTGACTCTGGAGGGGAAAGTGAGACAGATGACCTTGCCCAGCCCTCCCTCGTTTAAATCTAATTCACTTGCATTTCATGGCATCAGCTCCCTGATGTCATAGTTCTCTTCCAGAATGAAGGACAAACAACAATATCTGATCTACTGTGGTGAATGGCCAAATGATATTACACAAAACCATAACTATGGCTGGGCACAGGGGGCCAAGGATGCAAAATGTAAAGGGCATTAATAATAACAACACATGTAGCGCTACAGCAAGCTTCTTCCCTGTATTACTCTGGTCCTCATTGTCCCTTCAACTGTCCCCCAGGAACATCATTCCAATGGCCAAAGGTCTTTACACTGAATGGCAATGCACACACCCACACACCCAGTCTGTCCTTTAAATCAGCCTTTTGTGTTGCTTCCCCAGGTGCAATAGTTTCTCATGACAGCTGTGACATCATAGTTGGGTTTTGCGATGCTGGGGCTTAATTATGAGGTATTAATGTCATTCTAAATTGACATAAATCAGAGCAATGTTATTTGGGAATATTACTACAGAATATTACTATAGCTACAATAAACAGATTGACAGACACATTTAGGTTTAATTTAAAACACTGAAATTAGGGAGGTCTAACTGATGAAAAATAAGTTTTCTTTTCTTTTCCATTTCCTTCTAATTAAAACTGGTCCAAAGAGGTAATGATGCAATGGAAAGAACATGGAATTTGTATTCAGTTGATTGGGTTTTATATCTGGACTCCAACTACTAACCCATTCTCTCCCACTAAATCAGGAGGACTTCTTTCAGCCTCAGTTTATTCATCTGTGAAGGGAGGGGGATAGCCTTGGGGTCCCTCAAGATCTCTAGTTCTAACTCTATGATCCCAAGAACAAACCTCAAACTTGTCACAAATCCAAGGAATTCACAATTAGTATCCTTGGGGAATGTTACATATAGTCGCTAGAAGAAATATTTATTAAAGCAAATAGTTCAGAATTTGAAGTCTGTAAATAAATAATTAGGCCTTAATCCAATCAAATTTGTGGCAATAAGCTTATGGTGTATTTTTTTTTAAATGAAAAGTTAAGGCCAACTCACAGTTGATAAGTTTGTTCCAAAGTTGTAGTTTTAATCTTCAAATTTACATTACAATCAAGTTACCTCCAACTCTGTAAAACATATGTTTGTTTTTTGTGGGCATGATTTGCTGATTGCAACTCATATTACTCCTGCAGATTTAAGACTGAGCTCACACTGACTAGAAAACAGAGGTTGCAATTAAGCCAGGAGAAAAAAAAATGGGAACAATAAATGACTACTGGACAAGGAATAAATAAGTGAGACCCAGCTGGTAACAGGCTCAGAAATGAAAGCACACAGAGGGGTCCTCACCAAGCCATTTTGCACTGTGACGTTTTTAAATAAACTTCACTAATTTATATGATTTTAAGCCAAGCAATGAATACACTCATAAATTGCAAGGCATTATTAATGACACTTATTTAATTCAGATATATTCACCCTAAACACTGCATTACCAGGCTAATGCATAATTAGCCATTAATTTTCATTCTGTCAGAACGTAAAAAAGAAAAAAAAAAGGTTTGCACATAGGGTAGACACGGAGACATTTAATCTGATTACAATAAAGACAATTTACTACAAATTATGACATATTGAGATGGAACACAAAGTGGGCAGCCTGGGAAGCTGAGGGATGTGGGGGCTGGGCACAAAGGCGAGGCCTTGGGCTGGTACCTCTGCATGGGTACGGGCAGAAGCTGTTTTTTGTCACAGCGGGTGTAGCCCAGGAAGAGCAGTTCACTCAGAGCCCATTCAGCCCTTCTCATCATCAAAGAAGCAGATTGAGGAGGGCTGATTCTTAGTTATCTTTTAAACAATAGCTCCTACCCTGGACATCTGGCCACACAACCAGATCTTGCTTAAAACAAGATATTTGACAACAAAAACAAAAACAAAAACAAAAAAAAGGGGGGGGCCTACTGAATAATGAACCAAAAAGGCCCTCTGCATATGAAAGTAGGTCTAGAAGGGGAGTGGGGAGAATGGGCCAAAATCTAATTGCCACAGATGGTGATATGTCGTTACTAAATGAATGCTTTCATATATGATTTTAATCCAATTCTCATGTGAATCAAAAATGAGAGACTTTGTACTATTTGGAATGACTAATGTCAAAACCAATTTCTTTTAAATTTTCACTACTGCTTCTTTATTCAAATATGACTCATCATCCTTCCTTCCACATCTTTTGCAATTCTGTTCCCAGATTCAACAAAGATCTTTACTTCATGAGCTAATCTTTAAGTGTGCAACATTTCCTACCTTCCCCCAGCCTTCTTCTGACTGAGAAATGGCTAGTTTTCTCCAGAATACCAGCATGGATACTATTTCAGTGCTGATGGAAAGTGCAGCAAACGAAGTCTAGAAGACCTATTTTAATTCCTTGCTAGCTGGATGGTACAGTGGATAAAGCTATGGTGTCAGGAAGACTTGAGTGCAACAGTGACCTCAGACTTGTGTCACCCTGGAAAGTTACTTAATCCATTTGCCTCAATTTCCTCATCTATAAAATGGACATAATAATAGCTTCTGTATAACGCCATCAAGAGAGTAATTGTAGAGTGCTTTGCAAACCTTAGCCCCATGTAAATGCTATCAGCCTTGTGGCGGTGAGCAAAGTCAATGCGACTGAAACTTCTCCTCCAATGATCTTTTAGAGGCAGAATCCAAAGGCCCGTTCTATTCTTGGCCTTCATTCTACTTGAATTTTCTATACATTTTGATATCATGTGGAGAGATCCACAGCACTGCTGAGTATCTGGGAGCCAGGCTACAGTGTAATTGAGAAACATTTAGCAAAACCAATTAAAATATGACATAATATAGATAATATTAATATGAAGTTTTCTGAATCAATATGGAGCCCAGCAATCCCTATGGATGGTTTAGTGGCCCACTTTTTATTTAACTTTGTATTAGTGATCCATGACTTCTTGTCCGCAGAACTCTGTCTTCTCCTGAGGTGTCTATAAACACACTTTTCTTTCTAGATCATCTTCCAGACAGCCTGACCACTAACTACCCTGGCTCTCCATCATCAGCATCCACCTATTTACTAAATAGGAGTGTGTCCCAATCTTGTTACCAATGGGCCCAATTAGTATCTTTATATAACAACCCCAAAATTCATCAATGGAGCTCTCTAGTCACACATTAGTGAGAATTCTCCTATGTCACAAATTTCTCTCTCTCTCTGTCTCTCTGTCTCTCTGTCTCTCTCTCTCTTTCTCTCTCTCTCTCTGTCTGTCTCTCTCTCTCTGTCTCTGTCTCTGTCTTTCTCTCTGTCTCTCTCTGTCTCTCTCTCTCTCTCTCTTTTTAGTATTACCCATACTTACTATAACAAAATAAAAACTATAATAGATATCTTATCAATGCTTGTAAAACTGAATTAAATCATATCTATAAAATAGGGATAACATATTACCTGCTTTATAGGATTGATGTTATTTGTGTGCTATAAACTACAAAACACTATACAAAATATGTAATCATGTACAATTTTGGGGGTCATGCTGAAAAAAAGAAAAATGGCTTACTAATCAAGAGATAAAATTAATATGCACATTTTTTAAAAAAAGTCCAACCTCTAGACTGACTACTTTTAGGGATGTGGGGAAAAGCAATTTGGAAGAAGAGGCTGTTAAGTTTTTCTAGCAAAATGAATTGGAAGATTCACTAATAGATCGAATTAGAACACAGCCTGTCTCAAAGCAAAGGACCACTCCAAAGGGCAGCACAACTCTTTTGGGTCTTCCTTCCAATAGTATAAGCCACAATTTGAATAAAGGAATGGAAAGTCTCCAAAGTGTCACTGAGCAAAATTCCTTAAAACATCATATTTCCCCTCCTCCCCCCATGTTACTTTGAACATGATTTCCTAACTTCCTTTGACACCATCTTTTCTGGTGAGAGAAGTAGTCAATTATAGGAAATGGCTGAGGAGGAAAGGAGAATTTAAAGAGATACCTGACAACCTGAAGCACTATGATAATAATAATAAAATCTTAATTAACAAAGTGCCAGAGAAGAGATTGCCCAGGTTACACAGAATGATCTAACTTAGATACATATACCCTTGGGAGTGATCCATGTTTTACACCAGTATATTCAGAGGTTACAGAAACTGAAAAAGATCTAATAGATAGATCAATAAATTAAGTGCCTGAAATTTAATTTCTATTTCTGATCTGTGACTCTGAGCAGGTTATATTATAATTGCTCTGTGCTCTGTTTCTTTATCTGAATGATGGGGATAACAGCACCTTCCTAACCCTAGAAGGGAAGTCCTCCAGATTCAACAGATAATGTTGGGCAAGTACTTGAAGCTCTTTGGAGAAAAGTATCACAGAAAATGCTCAGCACAGGGACCACACCTTGCATTCTCCTAGATGTCTTTAGCAAGTTTAGAAAGAACAATTCTAGGCATGAGATATTGTTTTTTAAGTCTGGTTGTTAATGTTTCCATGTGTTACTCATTTGTAATATTCTAAACTCATTTTAAAAATCAGTAATTTGGGGACCCTGTTCCTGTTTAGGGGCAATTTTGTGGTATTTCATTTCATTTTAAATAATAATAATGAAAATTGGTTTAAAAACCCAAGGAAAGAGAAGTGGATAGAAGTCCATTCCCAGATGTCCCAGAAGTCTGCATCTGTTAGATACAGTCCATTAGAATGGTGAGTCTCTCATTGTAACTTACTGGGTAAATGGAATGGCAATTAGGAAGACTCTGAGGTTTGAATTAGGTGAGGGAGGCAGAATAAATATGAGGCAATCATACAGGTAGGAGAAATAGGTGGTGTAAAAGGTTTGGAAAATGTATTTTCAATGGTTTCAAGGCAAAGGGTCAACTTCATAAAAGCATCAGCATAGAAACATACAAACATAAATAAAAAATATACAAGCATATCCAAGTAACTACCTTTTCCTGAAATAAATGAATTCAAAATACCTAGGGAAAAAAGCCTAGATCATTTGGATTATTCTTCTGAATGGGCAAATGGAGAAGTAATTACTCTGTAAGCAGAGTAGTAAGATTTGTGTGAAAAGCAATAAATGTTTTACACTTCAGCAACTATAAATTCAAAGGCCAAATTAATACACTTAAAGGGACTCTTCTGTTGAATGAGTATCATTTAGTCAATCTTTAAATTAATGACTAGCAAAAACAAATGTGTTATTGGAAATGTTTCAACTCACATTTCAAGTCTTACTTTAATTTCCAATGTGGATACAAATGCCAAGACAAAATATTTGTCAGCTTCAGTGTTCAGAAGCTTAAACGATCATTTGGGCTGTTATTTTTAATGCAATAAATATATTGCCTCATTAGACTACACTATGCCTCATCGCAATCAACTGTAAAATGAACAATATTTTAAAAAATGTTCAGTGAGCCAAAAATCTGACACAAAACCAATAAATCAAAGAGAACCATTCATAAATACTATCTCGTAACCTTTTAACTGGCATTCATGGCTTAAATGACGGAAAATTTCTTAAATAACGGAAAATTAGAATTTTTCATAAACAAAACCTGGTATTATATTTCTTAAAATAATTCTTGATATGGCTGTATTCATTAATGATTGATACTAGATCACCTAATAAAATAACTTCTACCATTTTTTCCCATTGTAATAACTGCAACTGGCATTATAGAGACAGTTATGTGTAGCAGATAGAGTCTGGAAGCCCTTGGTTCCGATTTCACTTTTGACATTTAGTAGCTGAGTGACCCTGGCCAAGTCACTAAAACTGTCTGTGTGGGGGAAATGCCTTACTACTTAGCTGCTAAATAACACCAGTCGCTATCAACTATGGTAGAGGGTGTTCCCGCACTATGGAATGCCATCTGGATGAAATTACAGCTCAGTTGTGTATTTCCATATGTACAGCTTTAAAGTTTATAAAATTTTTTACAATATAATTTTCATTTGTTTTTCAAAAAAACCCTGACAGGTGACAGAACAGGAATGCTGAACCCAGAAAAAGAAAGATATGAGCACAAACTGTGTCCCCAAAACATTTAAGCTGTGGGGGGCAAGATACCTAATTTACCATCTGTTTACTCATCTATAAAGCAGGGATAATAACCAGCATCTAATTCCCAGATCAAATTAAAGTAGGTAAACATCAAGGTGTTACATGAATGTTAATCATCCATTTTACAGATAAGAAAACTGAAGCTAAGATCAATTACTGTCTGGGGATCTCAGAGCCAGACTATATTTGAAACAAGATTGGCATCCAAAGTTTTCCTCACTCCAAAGTCAAGACATCTTTCAACTTAGTATTTTATGGGTCAACTTGAGAGTAGAAGACTAGATGCTTTCATTAACACTACTTTACAGCTGAGGAAACTGAGGCAGAAAGCGGTTAGGTGATATGTGCAGGGTCTACCAGCTGGTCAATGTCAAAGGCAGGAATTGAACTGAGGGCCAGTGGTCTACACACTGCACCACCCTGATACCTACTTATTCTGGATGAGAAAGGCTATTTCAGGGACAGCCCGGTATTACTGCTTAGGGATCATCCTGAGCAGGATCTTGGGCTGGCTTGAGTATAATTTTTTCCTCTTTCAGAAAGTCAAATTACACGTTGGGACCTTTATCTTCAGCCAAAAGTCATTGCTCAGAACAAGTAATACACTCCAAGCAACTCAGAATTCTGCTTAGTATTAAAGAGACTCAATCCATACAGACCTGGCTACAGAATTTTATGAGGTATCATCTGACATCCTCAGCTGTTGGCTGAAAATCAAGAAACTTCAGGCATTAGTAACTAGTTAGAACTTACAGAGATGGAATTCATAGGAGAAATAAAAACCGAACCCTTAAGACAAGTAGTTCAAGCTTACTGTTAACTAGTATTTTCTATTTGCTTTTGAATGAATGAAAAGCAAATATAGCAAGATAAGGGGGGTAGAGATACAGATTTTTCTAAAACTTTAAAAGAAAAATACACACACACAAACACACTTCTTTCAGACATTTATTATACCTAACAACAAACTAGACTATTACAATCTAGTCCAACTCCTTCATTTTATAGATAAAGAAAACCAGGACCAGAGAAGGGAGATAAGATCAAAGAGTAAAAGATCCAGGTTTTGAAGCTAGCTATTGATGTCAATCTTTCTTCACAATGATCCTGTGGGAAGGCAAAAACAGGCCTCCTTCATGTCACACCCAAAATCCCATTCCCCCTAATTCCAGTTCTTTCCCTGGCTAATTATTTCCAATTTGTCCTGTATGGTTTGTTTGTATATCTTAGTTTTAACTTAGTCTTCCCCATCAGGCTGTAAATCCCTGTTTTTTGCCTGTCTTTATAAGGCAGAATGTTGGCACATAGGGATAAATGCTTACTGTTTTACTGACTGTGTACTGAATAGATAACAGAACTGAAGTTAAGGAGTACAAAGGGCTTAGCCAACTTTGCTAACAGCCACCCAGTTAATTAGGAGGGGAACAAAGAAGAGATGACTCTGCCATGAAATGGTAGTGTCTATGCCATGTATAAACATACATAGCTCTCAGTATCCTTCAAAGATTCCCAGGCCTAGAATTAGAGTTCCCACAGACTAGGACAAAGTAACAGGGACAGCCACAACAAGCAGAGATGAGTGCTTGGGGGAAAGGCAGGACCTACAAAGGAGAATTTTTAAGACTCATTGTGAGGGTTTTTCAGTAGGATGGAGTCCTGGAGGATGAGTCCATTTTGCTCAGGACTAGAAAATTAAAATATACCACTGAAAGATGATGTTTAAATCTCTTGTTTATTCAGAAATAAATTCAACAAACAGTTAAGGGCCTATTAAGGGGGTGGGGGGAAGAAAGATAAAAGAACAAAGGAGAGGAAGGAGGGAGGAGAGTAGAAAAACAAGAAGAACCTAGTACTGTCCTGGGGGTGCAAAGATACAATCCACATAGAAATACACAGTATAAAGTCACACAAAGTCATTTCTAGAGGGAAGAAGTGTGGATAGTGCCCAAAGGAGATATGGACTCAAGAAGACCTGGGGCAGAAAAGAGCAACCAGCCCTGCTTTGAAGAAATCAAAATTCAGAGGCAGGTGAAAAGGAAGTGTATTTCAAACCAGAAAGGCAAGAGATAACAGAGAACAACAGCTGGTAAACCTGTTTTCAGGGTTACCCTCTGCTCCTCCAACTTAAGCAGTAATTCCCTTCTTCAAATTCTATCATCTACTCCATGAAAAAGCTTTGGGGAGGCACATTGCTGTGCCTGTGGTCTTTCTGATTCACTCATCTCCATCAGAAGCATATATACCCGGGGACTTAAAAAAAAAATTGAAAAGACCATTAAAACCAGTGAATGTACATTTAAAAAAATACAAGTAAATTAAACTATGTCTAAAGTAGAAATGTTTAGCAAACAAGATTTAATAATGTTTATAAGACATACCAGATTACGTTTTTTCTGTTTTTCTTTTTTAACTGGAAAAAGTTCCACAAAACTACAGATTTTATTAAATTTAGAAGACTCTAACACAGGGGTTCTCAAACTACGGCCCACGGGCCAAATGCGGCCCACTGAGGATGTTTATGTGGTCCGTCGGGTTATGGCAAATGGGCTGAGGGGCAGAGACAGTGTGAGCTTTTGTTTTTTACTATAGTCCGGCCCTCCAACAGTCTGAGGGACAATGAACTGGCCCCCTAATTAAAAAGTTTGAGGACCACTGCAACATTTCCCTAAAGATTAAAACAAAACTACATTTCCATCACATCTTATTGTGTTCAGATGCCTTCCTTAAGAAACAAGTTTGTAATTTTTTAATGGTAAAACATAGTTGTTTTTAATAGTTATTTTTGCCCTTTTCAATGTTCTTAGAGGGTATTTTTTATCCTTTGTGCTTATAAGTATTTCATACCTAGTTGTAAATGACTACATAGTGAAACCAATGAGAGCAGGAATACTTTATTGTCCGAATCTTGTAATAACTGCGACTGGCATCCCACAGCACAGAAAATGCTTTTTGAATTGAAATTTATTTCACACATCTAACCTATACAAACAAAAGAAAAGGCCCAACTATTTCTCTTCTTCCCTGTAAAAAATAATTCTGTTTCAGATTCATTAAAAGGGAAATAACAAAAACTGGTTAATTTGAAATATCTCAAATCAGGCAATACTGAATGGAATAAGATCATAAGGTCCTTGCTGGAGGATTAAAAGGACCCTGATAAGTCAGCCACCTAGTTCAACCTTCTCATTTTTCAAGGAGGCAATGGAGGCCCAGAGTTGTTAATTATTTTACCTCAGGTATCATATAAGTGGTAAACACCAAAGGGAAAAATCCGAACTCAGGGCCCTCTGGCTCCACAGCAAGGGCTCTTTTGGGGACATCATTTGATCTCTAAGGCTAAAAGTTATAGGAGATTTGGGTGGTGGAGGGATTTTCCCATAGATGAAAAAAAAGGCACTTGACACAGAGACATAAGGCTTCTTTACTAACAAAGCCAGAAACTCATATGACTGACCACTTTAGTGATTCTGAATTTAGGCTTATTAACAAATGACACTAATAAATGACAGAATGGATACTTTCTAAAATTATATGTAACAAAACTTTTCTGCTGAAGGTCTCTCTTTTTAAAATTAATTTCAAAGTCCTTTTTCTTTTTAGACATCTTTTTACCACATCACACAAGCCCAAAGGTGAGAAAGGAGCTGGACTATAACTTCCCTTAGAGAAACATTGTTCTAAGAAACCTACTAAAAATGCTATTTGTAATTTGAAATGAGGAAGGATATTTGAAACTGACAGGGATGCCTCTTGGAAATCTTCAAAGTCAGGTTGTAATAACTCCTGGCATAAATTAAAACCAGGTTACTCTTCTGATGCTAAATCCTCTTCAAGTTTAAATCTCAAATTGATCCTAGGAGAAATTTTCAGCAATATTTTTTTCCTTGCTTAATCCCAGGAGAAGATTACAATTTTCAATAATTACCTGTGTTTTTACAAAGAAAGAGGGAAACCTTCCAAGAGCTTACCCTTATTAACTCAGCACTAAAAAATACCTGTGCTGGCAGAACAGAGACAGACAAATAGCTCAATACTGCAGAAGTGTCTTTTTCTACTAATTAAGGATATGGACAGAAGTGTCTCTGAAATTAAAGAGAATCACTAAAGTCACAGCCAAAATCTCCCAGATAAGGGCAGTCACTTGCATTTTACAACTTACTGTAACCCTGTTTTAAAAGAACAAAACAAAAACTACTCAGGTATTCAGATCTTTTACTACCTTTTCATTTGAAATCCTTCCTGTGTTTTCTAGTAGTGGGCGATGATTTTTTTTTAAACTCCCTTTTTTGTTTTCTGAGAACCTTAATATCTATAAGTTAAACGATAAAAGAAAGGCTCAAAGTAGGAAAAAAAGCCCTGAATTTTCATAATGAATAAAGCCTGTGTTATATTATTATTTTTGTGCTCATTTGTCGCTATCAGACTGGAAGCTCTGTGAGAACAGGAACTACACGCTTATACTTCTCTATATAACTCTATTCCTATCCCATAGACCATACCTGATGTAATATGGGGTGGGAGAAAAAAGAGGGAAGGAAATCAGAGGACTTAAGCTCAAATCCAGAGTTTGCCACTTAACTACTCTGAGTTCTTAGATAAGTCATTGAGTTTTTCTGGGCCTCAGTTGGAGTAGCTGCTCTTTGAGCTCTAAATCTCTGATCTTCAGTTTTACTGAATTTTTCCCTCTCTTCTTCTTGAATGAAAGTTCTCTGGGAGGAAGATGAAGAAAATCTAGGGCAATGTTAAAAATATATTAATAAAAATTTATTATTTAAGATCCCATAAACCTAATAGTCTTTCACAAAACAGTCAATGGATATTTCCTAAATGAATAACGAATGTGTAGCTAAATCCTCTATGTGCTAGTATTCATATTTGTTCATTTGGCTAGCAAAGATAAATCTTAGTATTTATATGAATAATTCAGGAAGACTAATCATTAAGTTACTTTGTTAAGTTACTCAACAGTTAAACTAATAGAATGATGTGATGGTCCCAAAAAACCTTTGTTGTTTTCTGTGATAGACTATGTGTTGGTACTCCCACACCCACCATTTTCCTGGAATCTTCCATACTAGATAAAACTTTGTATAACTGAATAGAAATTGCCTAGTTAACTTACCTACTTTGCATGTTTCTATGGTGTAGAAAATAGGAAATTAATCAGAAAGGAAAATTAATTAGGAAAATATTTATATCTGAGGGAAACCCCTTTCTTCCCTGTAAACACCTAGCCCTCTTCCACATCTTGAAGATCTCTGTGTTCTGGAACTGACCCAGAAGTCCTTGTATGGGACTAGAAGGGAAATCTGCATCTGGATTGACCTGAGTCTTAATGTCTTTATGTTCATCAATCGCCTTGCTTCTCTCTCTGTGGGCCTCAATATGATCTTATTCAAGCCCTACATTGGTTCTAGAAATACTTTAAGCCTATAGTATCTCATTCTTTTCTGGAGACAATAATCCCTGGATGTTCCTGCTCTTTAGAGAGCATTCTGGGGCTCAAGAGATTAACAAATCACATAGATATTAAGAGTAAGAAATGGCATTGGTAAACAGGTCTTCCAGATTCTGCAATCTATCCTCTGAGTCAACAGACTGCAAATATAGGGAGATAAAATTCTGCCACCTGAAAAAAGTCCTTTGGTAAGTCAGCAGTGTTCAGCAGATCTGTTTCATGGTCCCAAGGCAAAAACTCGAGCATTTACTGAATGATAACTGTGTACCAGACACTGTGCTAAGTTCTGGCCACACATTCATAAGCAAACAAAGCAGTTCCTGCTCTCAAGAAACGTACATTTTAATGGGGAAAGACAATACTCAAAAAAGAACTGATTTGGGGCTTGGGAGGGAAGGGAGGACAGGGAAGAATCCTCCCAGAGGAGAATGAAGGTAGGGCAATCTGGGCCCCTCCTCAAAATAGAGGCATTAAGAGGAATTCACCAAGGGGACAACAAGTGTAACACAGCAGGAGGCTGTTTCAAGGTGAGATTGCAGCTGAGGCTGGGTATCCAGATAATCAGAAGCATAGTCGGGAGGGGAATACTAGGAATTATTAGAGAATGGAGCACCAGATAGCTCAGGAAACTATCTGAATAGAATCAGGAAGGTCTGAATTCTAAACTAGCCTTAGACACTTACTAGCTAGTGTGGGACACTAGCTAAATTATTTAATGTTTGCTTCCATTTCTTCATTTGTAAAATTGGGATAATAAATAACAAATACTCCCAAAATTATTGTACGGATAAAATGCAGTAATAAAATGAGGCAATATCTGGAAAACACTTTGTAAACCTAAAGTCATTATATAAATGTTATATAATGATATCATATAACACATATATTATCATATAACGATATTATCATTTTACATATACACACAAACATACTAAGCTATGCATGTAACTCACAAAATAAAAAAAAAGCTGGTTGCCCAAATGGGTGAATATTTCTAAAATTTTATTAGAAATAAAATTTCTCAGAAAATTTATTCACTTCTGTTAGCATGTAGTCCTTGAATTACAGAAAATGCATTTTTCCCCATATATTTTTTTTTAAGAACTATGGCAGAAATCCTAAACTAATAACAAAAGGGGAAGAACTCTAGAGTAAGAATCAAATAGGTGAAGATATAATATTAGCTCTGTTATATATACTTTCTTAATAACCTTGTGTAAAAGATATTCCTTCCTAGAAGCTCAGTTTCCTTATATGTAAAAATAGGAGAGTGGGGGGGAAGAATTGGACTAGAAGATTCTTAGGGTCCTTGTTAGGCCTAAATTAGATGATCATACAATAAAATGAGATGTTTTGCTGCTAAAGGATTTAATCATTGTAAAAAAATTATACCTTCAGAATTTCAAGCTGGAGGACAAACACCAGTTACCTCTCCCTTATTCTTAGATTTAATAAACTGTTGAACTGAATTAAGTGGCTGACTTGTGCATAATACTAAAGTAATTTGCAATGATCAAGTCCTCTATCACACTTGAGGTCTCAGAAGTATGCATTCCAAACAATTTAAAATAACTCTTCTGTGGGCATTTATGATTAAAAGAAATGCTTTATTTTTCAAAAGTAAATATTAAATATCTAGTGCGGGACAGTAAAAACAAACTAACAAATAATATCAACAACAAAAACATATATACATACACACATATGCATGTATGGAATGATATAATCTCATCACTGAAAAAATGGCCCCTGAACTTAGCCCATAATGGCTTTTAAAAATGTATTATCTTTTTCATAATGTGTTAACCCAACTAGACATTCATTTTCTCAAGTCTCTTTAATAGGCTAAAGGGAACATACTCTCTAGAGAAACCATTACTTCAGAAGTAATCAAAGCCTTCAGAGCCTAGTGTTTACACCTAACTAATGGAAAACTACAGCTATTCACTACAAGAAATTGGCTTCCTTCCTTCAGTCAAATGCAGCCTTCTATGTAGTTCAGTATTTCTCCATTTTAAGAAAATAAGATCTTCTCAGAGTACTAAGAGAGAAATATAATTTACCTTAACTAGGTGCTAAGCGGACATTTGCATTTCTCTAGTTCTTCATCCTAAACCTCAGGATTTGGAAGACTCCTAAATGATTCTCTACCTGGACAAAATCCATGAGGACATTTGAAACAGGGGGTCAACTACATACAGAACCTCTAAGTGTTTGAGGTGCAAAGCCGACAGTCCTGTATTGTTTCTTCTCCTGGGTTTCTATTTTCTACTTGGTTTACACCTGGCTTGTTTTTATTATGATACTTTGCATCATGTCATCCATTCTCTAGTCTACAATGGCCCTGAGGCACTAAAGCTGAGACTTCCTGACAGAGTTTCCAGGAAATTATCTGGCTGTTAAGAAGGGCTATCTAGGCCCAGTGTGGTAGCCACACAGAATCTGCCTTCCATGCAGGAACTCAACTTCAAAATAAATATAATTATCAAATGTCTTTTAAATCCAAAACAGTATAAAAATATATTATTACAATACTTGGCAAATGGGATTACTTTCATTTGTCAATTTGAATACAGCAAGTCAGGCGCTTCAGCCAGATTGTATATTTCTTCAGCCTTCAGTGCTGCACAGAAATAACCTTGCTGATTTTCCTTAGAACACCATAACCATCGTCTATCACAGAGAAAAGTACTGGATGCAGAACAGCAAATGTTTATAGCACACTTAGTATGTGCCAGGCACATTGCTAAGTGCTTTACATTATCTCATTCGTTCATCACAATAACCCTGGGAGGTAGGTGCTATTTTTATGCCCATTTTAAAGATCAGAAAACCAAGGCAGACAGAGGTTGACTTACTCAGGGTAACATAGATAGTAAATGCCTTGAGATGGATTTGAATTCAGGTCTTCTAGGAACTTTCAGGACTAGCATTCCACCCAACCCACCACCTAGCTACCTAGGAAGGAACTCAATCTAATTCAGCCCTCTTCTTTTTTACAAAGGAGGAAAATGAGATCCAATATTCTAACATTCAAAAAAGACTCTCAAGAGCTGGACTTTGCTCCAAAGCCATGCTTTGTTATCAGATTCTGGGTAATTTCAGTTAACTCATCTGAAAAATGGATAGACTAGAAGATCCCTAACTTCCTTCTAGCTTTAAATATGAGCTCACGTTAAATATGAATGGTTACCCCCCAAACTCCAGAACGAGCAATGGGAAGCACTCTCATCCTCTAGGATGAAAGACTTCTTTCCACGTCCCACAAGAGTCACCTCAAGTACTTCAAAGTATACATGGTGTCTGACATTTTTAGATTCCACTCATCCTTCATAAAGTAACCTACAATAGGAAGTGAAGCGGCTCTCAGACATTCTTGATGTTCCAATGTCTGCGGCCCCTGCAAGATTTACAGCTTTTGACAAGTGATGACTCTTTGCTTCTTACTATACAGTCAATACTGGAGTGGGAAAATGTCACAGGTGCTTGGCTGGATTGTGGTCAAGAGGGGAAGCCTTGTAAGAGTTATGGGGGAGGGCTTGCTGGCAGTCACCAGTGCACGGGCCATAAGCTAGGACAGGAAAAAGAAGCCCATGTTCCTAGGTGCTTGTATAGGACGTTCTATCTCCCCCCTCCTTTTGTACAAGCAAAACGGTGGGATCCTCAACCAGAACTGGGTAGGCGGCACCTCAGAAAGAGCATTGGACCTAGACTTGGGGAGATTGGTGTCCAGATTCATCCTAAGTCAATTTATTAGCTGTAGGTCTCTGGACAATTCAGTTAAACTTTGCCTCAATTTCCTTATCTGTAAAATGGGGGTGGTAATACCTGCTTCCTAGAGTAGTTGTGAGGATCATGAGTTAATATTTGTAATTTTTAATTAAAGCTTTTTATTTCTAATACATATGCATAATTTTCCAAAACCTTGTGTTTCAATTTTTTCTCCCTCCATCTCCCCTAACCCCCTTCCCTAGACAAGTAATCCAATATGTTAAACACGTGCATTCTTCTATACATATTTCCACAATTATCTTGCTGCACAAGAAAAATCAGATCAAAAAGGGAAAAAAAATGAGAAAAAACAAAATGCAAGCAAACCACCACAAAAAGGTGAAAGTGCAATGTTGTGATCCACACTCAGTTCCCACAGTCCTCTCTCTGGGTGCAGAAGGCTCTCTCCATCATGAGTCTATTGGAACTGGCCTGAATCATCTCAAAGTTGAAGAATCATGTTCATCACAGTTGATCATTGTATAATCTTATTGTTGCTGTGAATAGTGATCTCCTGGTTCTGCTCATTTCACTCAGCATCAATTCATGCAAGTCTGTCCAAGCCTTTCTGAAATCATCCTGCTGCTCATTTCTTACAGAATAATAATATTCCATAACATTCATATACCATAATTTATTCAGCCATTCTCCAACTAATGGGCATCCTACGATTTAATATCCGTGAAGTGCTTAGCACAGTGCCTGGCACATAATAAGTATATAATAAGTATGTTTCCTTAAATCCATCCCTGACATTGTTCAAGTTTGCCCTACTTCAGGAGGCCTTTCCCAGTCCATCCCAATTAAAAATGTTCTCCATTCTCCCTGATTTTGTTTTCATTTGTCTGTGTCTACGTGTTCTTCACGAGTAGAAAATCCGTTGAGTAAAGGGATCACTTTCATGTTTGCATTTGTATCTCTTGCATTTACAATAGCAGCTCACACTTGGTAGGTGTATACATAATAGATGGTCATCAAACTGAATTGAATTTGAATTAATCTGTTTAAAATCTCTGAACTTGGGGGCAAAAGTACTTGCACTGTCCTGGGAAACTTCACAAATTAAAAGAATAATTTTCAGAGGTATCCCCCCCAATAATAACAAGTAAAGAGGAATCTTAGTTCTAAATTCTAATTTTTAAAAAAACCTCTTTATTTTGATAACATTTATTTCTGTGCATTACAAGTACAACTAAGAAACTGGAGAAGATTGACAATTACATGCTAGAAAGTTTACATGCACATAAAAGGAAGTTAGTAAAAAGTAATATAAAGTCAACACACATGAAAAAAAAAAATCTAATACCAAAAAAGGTATTTCTAACCTTCCTTACAGACACCTTTCAGTCTGCTTATACACACAAAAATTGCTAAGACTCTGTATTTGTTCATTTAAAAATAAGCTAAGCATATACAGATTTTTAAAAAAGAGAAATATAAAAAGAATTGGATAGGGTATACCCTATTTTGTTTATCAGTTTCCAGCTTTGGGGATCTCAGCAAGTCCCTCTGCTGCTTGAAAGAGATGATTTTAAGAAAAAAAGAAATGAACAAAAAATGTGTGGAGCTTTTTGGTTTAAATGGTAGTAGAGGACCAAATACACACACATACACACACAGAGGTAATTAGCTTCACAAAAGGTTTTGATGAATTCAAATACAATGGACTCATATTTTGTTACTAAGGGAAACTAGGACAGTATGGAATACAACCCTAGTGTTAGAGGATATGGTCAGGGAACCATCTCTCCACATTACTTGGCTAAATATATAGCCAGCTGAATATGAGAACAGTACTTCAGAAATCCTTGATTTTAGGAAATCAGATAATCTTAGACCTGAAAGTAAAGTGAGAAATAATCTAGTTTACCCTGAAGTGGATAGCTGTGTACTTTTTGTGGTTCATAAAGCTGTCCCCTGTGGAACCATTTGGCTTCATAGAACTCAGCCAATGGAAAAAAAAGAGAAATGGTATCATCGTGGGAGATTCTTAGTTCCACACTTTCTTCAGTATTATTAGCATGGGTCAGGACTAGAGCAGTTAATTATATTTCCCATTAATGGAATTTGCAATTTATCTCTATCCCATATCAACTGCCCTTTTAAACTTCTTGTTTCTTCTTTCTGTTCTTTAATAGTCAATCAAAAAGAAAAAAAAAAACTTAACATATATTAAGCACCCACTATGTTCTAGGCAATGTATTAACCACTGAGTATACAAAAAAGGCAGAAAAAGTCCTGTTTTCAAAGAACTCATTGTTTAATGGGAGAGACATCATGCAATCAATTGTATAAACAAGATACACACACATATACATATATAATAAACTAGAAATAATCAACAAAGAGGAGGCAGTAGAATTTGTTTGCTACTGATTTCCATCATCTTGATATTTATATATAGTCACTATATATTTTAGCATCAAAAATAATTTTTAAAGAAAAAAATGGCACCGTAGAAAAGTTTCTATATTGTATTTTTACTTATTTTGTTAACATTTCCCAATTACTTTTTATTCTGGTTTTGGCCACATTTGGGAGTTTTGCAGGCCACTATGGCCAGCAGGCAGCATATCTGACATCTCTGAGACAATACAAGTATCTGCTGACTGAAAAAATGTGTAACCAAAAAGTTACTCCACGAATCAATAAGGATTACAGAATCATAGAGTTAGACTTCAAAAATACACTAGAACATGAACTGATATTTTTCAAAAGAAGAAATCAAAGTCTAACTCATAAAAATAAGAGCCATTCTCCAACTGATAAATGGTCAAAGCATATGGACAGGTAGTCTTCAGAAGAAAAAAAAATAAAATCTATCAATGGGCACATGAAAAAATGCTCTAAATCACCATGAATTAAAGCCCTATAAATTAAAGCAACCCTGAGGTACCACCTCATACCTATCACCCTGGTTAACATGATAGAAAAGAAAAATAAGTGCTGGAGGGGATTGGGAAATTGGGACACTAATGTACTATTGATGGAGTTATAAACTATGAACAGTTCCAAACATGTTGAAGAACAATTTAGAACTAAGCCCAAAAGGCTACAAAACCACACATACCCTTTGACCTAGTAATACCACTACTGGGTCTGTAATGCAGAGAGATCAAATATAAGGGATAAAGGACCCATATGGACAAAAATATTTATAGAAACTCTTTTTGTGGTGGAGAAAAACTGAAAACAGAGTGGAAGGCTCACCAACTGACAAACATCTAAACAACTTGTGATATATGATTGTGATGGAACATTATTGTGCTATAACAAATGATGAGCAGGATGCTTTCAGAAACACTTGGAAAGATTTACATGAGTTCATTCAAAATGAAGTGAAAAATTTATTGCAATCAAAGCTATCCATTTTACCTTTATCTATCTATCTATCGATCTATCTATCTATTCATTCATTTATTTATTTAGCTATCTCTTGTTTGGTCATAAATTCTTCCCTTAGCTACAGAGCTCCATAAATTTTCCATGTTCCTTTAATTTGCCTATATCACTATTTATGTCTAAATCATGTACGCATTTTGGCCTTTTCTTGGTATATGGTGTGAGAAGTTGATTTATATTTAAAGTTTCTGCCAAATAACTTTTCAATATTCCTAATAATTTTTGTTAAATGTTAAGTTCTTGCCCTCAAAGCCTGGATCTTCAGGTTTATATAATATTAGATTACTATGATCATTTACTACTACATATTATATATCTAATTTATTCTATTAATCTGTCACTCTATTTCCTTTTTTTAGATTTTTAAAATTAATTTTATAATTATATATATATATATTTTTTTTTTTGACAGTACATATGCATGGGTAATTTTTTTTACAACATTATCCCTTGCACTCACTTCTATTCCGAATTTTCTCCTCCTTCCCTCCACCTCCTCCCCTAGATGGCAGGTAGTCCCATACATGTTAAATGTGTCATAGTATATCCTAGATACAATATATGTGTGCAGAATCGAATTTCTTGTTGCCACTCTATTTCTTAGCCAGCACCAGTTTGTTTCAATGATTACCACTTTTAATGTCATCTGAAATCTGGAACTGCTAGGCCACTTTCCTTCACATTTAAAAAAAAATATTCCCTTGATACTCTTGATCTTTTTTCTTGCAGATGACTTATTTTTTCTAACTCTACAAAACAATTATTTTTCTGCATCAGCCAAAGGATAATAAATTCTATTTCAGACGTCTATTTTAAGTCTCTTATTCTTAAATGTGTTTCTTGTAAACAACACATTACTGGATTCTGATTTTTAATCCATACTGCCAAAATAATTCTTTGACAGTTTGATTGGTTTCAAATCCTAGTTTTCTGGACCATCTTAATTTTCTGGAAGAGGAAACTTAAAGACCTAGAGAAATGAAGAAATTTCCCAAAATTACCCTGAGATTAAATTAAGCATTGGTTCTTTAGTAGGAGAACCTGAGTTAAAATTCCACCTGTGACCCTTACTCCTTGTGTAGCCTTAGACAAGTAACTCACTGGGTTTCAGTTTCCTCATATGTAATGTGAAATGTAGCCTTTAAACCACTAAAAAAAATCCCTTTCTACTCTAAAGCTATGATTCTTCTCTTCCCACATGTCACCATTGACATAATTCATGCAAGGCACCTAGCTTAAATGTACAATTATTGGGTTTATGTTCATTTTGATTGATACAACAACACAGAAACAAAACAATAAAACAATGATAAGTGAAAAATCTGAATTTATAAGACAAATGAGTGACTACTCACATAAATAATTTTTTAAAAAAAATTTCACTGAAGACATAAAAAATTAGTTTGATCCTCTAAGGCAATATATATGTTTCAGCTTCTACATGTTTGATTTATGAAGTGCTTTCAAGGAACACACACATTTCCTATGTGAAATAAGAAAGGCCTATAATTTTGTCACCTAAGAACTGTTCAGTATTATGAACACTGACACCCATAATCCTCAAAGTTCAATGCATCAAGTACTAGGACAAGTCCTAAAAGTGACCATTGGATTTTTTTAAGTGCTTTCCCAGCCTTCTGTGAAACCTTGAACTTCCATGGAAGGAAAGCATTACCCCCAAACTAAATAATGGCAAAAAAAATTTTTAGCTCTATTATTTCTGGTTAATAAAGTGATTTAATGCCTCATGGGCACAACCATTTCATTAGATCTACATTTTCTTTGATCTTTAAAAATGCAATAGATATTCTTAAAGTCCTACATTGTGACACATTTGTTAGGTTGGTTAGGAATCTATGAAGTTAAATTAACTCTGCAAAAGGTTTCATGTTTCTTATACAATTGAGGACCTCTGATCTACCAAGTTATTTCCATTTCTGTGTCCCATTGGCATGAACAATTTGTGCTCTGAAGTGAAATTTAAATTTTCACTTGTCACTTTAAGTATTTCCATTCCAATCATTTAAGTGTTAATAACAGCCACAGTGATTCACTTTAATTTCAAGTTTTCCTATAATTTTACTTGGTGTTTTTTTTCTTGAAAACTTCTATTTGTACATGTTGGCTACACATGCTGGTGGAATGACAACTTAATTGCAATTTCTGTTCAGATGCAGAGTGGACTACAGTATTTACTAAGTGTTTGTTGGTTAAATGGAGATGGAAAGGAAGAGGCTCCGTCTTTTTCTGCCAAACTTCACAGTGGCAGGAATGGGCAGAAAATTACATCTAATTATCATTAAAAATTATCAAAGCACCTTGTTTTTTTGGGGGGAGGGGGAGTTTGCAAACACACATGCGGTACTGTATACACATACAAAGATGACAATATTGATAAAGCACCTGCCTTCTGGAAACTTTTAATTTAATTTAAATATCTAAATAGCATTGGAGGATTTATTTACAAAATACTTTGTATATAATAGTCCTGTGAGTTAGGTACGTCTAGGAGTATTATTATCCATTTTCCAGAGGCTTAAGTGATTTACTTGCCTGTGATCACACATATAGAATGAGATGGAAGATTCAAACTCAAGTATCTCCTAGTCTCCTTGTAACTACATCACACTGCTGTACACAGATGGATGCTTATGCATAGGACATAGAAGTAAAACAGCAAACCAAGTTACGAAAAAGAAAAATTCACTAAAAATACAAGTGGAAAATAACAACTTCGGGGACAGCAGGGAAAAACAGCTATTTGAGGAAGAATATATCAGGAAGAGAGTGAGTAGTACAGTGGGAAGGCATTAGAAAAAAAGGGTTCAAATCCCACCTAGGATTCTTTGATCAAGCAATTAATCAATATTTATTAAGTGCCTACTATGTGCCAGGTACTGTGCTAAGTGCTGGATTCATACTAGGTATGTGACTACAGAAAAATCACTTACCCTCCCGAGCCTTAGGTTACTGCTGGGTTAAGATGATGAGGTTAGTCCAGATGATCTCTGAGGTTGAACTCTAGTTGTGTGCTATTATGAGTCCCCTGTTGTCAGTGAAAAACTACAATGGCAAACTAGAGGGGACAGGAGGGCTCCAGGGTCTTGGGTGCCAAGGGAATGTCAATGTAACCAAGGGGTACGTTACACTGTTTCTATTCCACCTGCTTTGTTTTGTTGTTTTTAATGCTGCTGTTATTTTCTCCTGGTGGGGTCAGTAACATTTCTTTCTATATGAGAATCATTCTCTCCTCTGCTCAGTGCCAGCTCAATGCACATGGTTTGATTTTAGAGAACTCCATGTCCCCCCCAATACTCCTGGTGGGTGCTTAGCGGAAAGAGCTTTGGATTTGGCAACAGAAGGATGTGGGTTCAAATTCAGACCTATCCTCTTTGGACAATCTCCACCCCTCTGGGGCTCAGCTGCCTCTTCAGTAGAACGTAGGGGTTAGCCCAGTGGAATGCTAAACCCTCCCCTCATTCAGCAGCAAATCCTTTGATCCAAGGAAATGTGAGTAATGAATAACCTATATTGTTTACTCAAGGTATTTACATGCTATTACATTGCAGGTAGTGGGGAAACAGGAGACACAGGAATCCAAATGCAGCCTCTGAAACAAGCTGTGTGAGAAAGGGCAAGTTGTTCTGAGGGATTATGAGACAATGCAAAGGATTGGTTTGGGAACACGAAGTTGCTGGCTTTGCTCCTCACTACACGTATGGCTCTGAGCAAGTCACTTTACCTCGATGGGCATCCTCACCTGTAAAACGAAAAGGTTCCACTGAATGAACTCTAAAGTTCCTTTTGGCTCTAAATCTGTACACTTCAGAATTCTCCAGCCTCAGCTTACTTTTCTGTAAAATGAGAGTAGTAATGTCAGTAGCACCCACCTTGAGGGACGAATGTGAGGCTATAATGAAATAATGGACATGAAGCATCTTGCCAACTCCGAAGTCCTTTGCAAATGTCAGTTATTTAAATTAGTGTCCTGTGAGGCTGCAGTAAGAAATGTGAATGGAAAGCAAGTCTGGAGTCACTATGAAAAATAAATTAAAATTCTGACTGCCTTTTACTTCTTGTGTAATCTTAGGTAAACCATAAATCTTCTCTGGGTCTAAGTTCCTTCATCCGTAAAATAATAACAGCTAACATGGATATGGTGCTTACTGGGCTAAGCACTTTACAGTCATTTTCTCATTTGATCCTCACAAAAACTCTAGGAGATAGATGCTATTATTACTTCCATTTTACAAATGTTACACTTGTTAACTGAGTCTGGACTTGAACTCAGGTCTTTTGACTCCAGGTCCAGACCTCTATCCATTGTACCACCTATCAGATGACCTCTAAGGATTGTTTCAGCTCTAAATTTATGATCCCAAGACTTATTTGTAGACTTCAGGGCCTATTTAACCCAACCAGCAAGCCTCCTCTTCTCCCCATTTTACACATGAGGAAGCAGAAGGGTTCATATAAGGTCACTTACCTAGGTAAAGAAAGCAGATATTGGCCCAAGATACAGTTCTCCCCACTCCCAAGGCTCTCCATTATAGTACCCCTTCCAGGTCTGCTCTGCTGCCTTCCGTCACCTCCTGGAACCATTTCTGCAGTCTGGCTTTTCACTATGCTTAGGAATGTATGCATTTCATGCCCCAGTTCACCCCCTTGTCCTAAACTCTTGAATTGCTGAATGTACCAGTTGAGCTTTAAAAGAAGCAACACAGTAAGATGAGGCAAAACAAGTGTCCGTTCCTCACTTTAAACTTTTGTCAATGTGCCATCGGTGCTAGCCTATAATCATAGCCAAAAGTGTCCAATGCAGCCTAGAGACAGGAAAAGACTACAACCACCAAAAAAAGGAAGATACATTTACTCAATACCCAGCCCCCATTTCTAGCACCTACAGGAACTGTTCCTGTACCATCCCACCCATGCAGTTGGGAGACATTTTTTTTACAATGCATAATGGTTTCATAAATGGATAATTCGAAAATAAGTGAACCAGTCTGGGTCTATAAATGGACACAATCTCTGGATAATTTGGCCCACTGAGGCCTCCATTCTGTGTTTTGGCTTGCTTCCTTTCAAGTCACCCCTCTCTCCAGGCACCCTTTCAGCAATGAAGACCTACAGTGGAATCTGTGCTAATGATCCCCAGTGGGACTTCCTAGAGAATTACATTTTGGATAATAATCTCTTTAGAGCTGGGTTCTACTTCCTGACTGTCTGTATTTTGAGAAGAAGAGGAGGTAGGGTGACTCATTAACACAAATTACCAATATCTTCCTCAAAGAGTGATTAAAACGCTCGCTAGGTATCTAAAATGTACAAGGATCTTACATTCTATGGGGAGAAAAATATTTAGGCAGAAGCATTTACAAAATTCAAATAAAGTCAATACCAAATAATTTGAGTGATGGCACAAACAACTTGGAGGATTAGAAAGAGTCTCATGAGGCCCTTGAGCTAGCTATTCCTTGAAATAAGCCAGGGATTCCAAAAATCAGGTTGGTGAGGGAAAGCATTCCAGGGATGGGGAATGGCCTGGGCGTTCTGTGTAGTATGTACTGCGTAGAGAACTGGCAAGTAGAATTGTTTGGCTGGAAAGCTTAGAAAGGAGCTAAACTGTGAAAGTCTTTAAAGACCAAAGGAATTTGTATTTTAACTTAGAAGCAACATAATACTCGCTCTTTCCTTTCCATTCTCTTCTACCTCAGAATTTCCTATACTATTGCAGTCACTCATTCATTTTTTTTCAGTAAATAGCTATGAAGTATCTCTATATACATGTCATTCTGCCAAGCACTAGGAATACGAAAGTAAAATAAGATATGATGCAATTCTTTTACTCTTATGAGCATACATCCCATAGAAGGAATTCGACATATAAAAGAATAAGTATACAAACAATGGAATTTACTAAGGCAAGAGTCAGAAAAAGAAGAAAATACTAAAAGCTGGGGGGATGAGGAGGGCAAAGAGAACAGGAAATAGGGAACACAGTGCACAGAATAGATAGTATCCCTGAACTAGAAAGAAGAAAATTCTGAAAGGCAGAGATAAGGAACAGATAATAGGAACTGAAGAGAGTGTGGGGAGTTCAAGAAATTGCTTTCCCTAACTCTTTGGATCCTTTCCTTCTCCAGCTGCCCTTTGCCCTAAGTCAGGCAGGAAACAGTGGTAAAACAAAACAAAACGAAACCAAAAAACCCTCCTTTTTCTCATTCTTCTTTCTCTAAAGCAGTGCTTCTTAAACTTTTCCCACCTGTGACACCTTCTTACCCAAGAAATTTTTTTGTGACCCTAGGTATGTAAATATAAGTATGCAACTCATTTACCATTAATAAACCATAATTTCACGATCCTCACATTCAGTTATGAGACCTCAAGTGGGGTTTAAGAAGCTAGGCTCTAAAGGATTATATCATTTCCACTCAATTCCCCAGTAAAATAGACCACCAATACTGGAATAATGCTTGTCCTTTGCTCTCTCATTTCATCTGTGCTCTTAGCTCCTAGTTATTACAGACCATTATTCGGGTGAGACTCTGGTCATTTCCAAAAAGTTCCACACTAAGCAACATCCTGTCAAAGAAGGTTTTTTGGTTTTTAGTTTTTTCTGTGGAGAATGAGAGTTAAAATTCATTGTATCAAAAAAATCTATGGTTTTCACTGTCTTAGTATAATTACTGCAGGACTCCTAAAAGGTTACTAACAGCAAAATTTATTTTGAAAAGAATTTAAGAGTGTGTGTGTGTGTGTGTGTGTGTGTGTGTGTGTGTGTGTGTGTGGAGTCTTGCAAAGATAGAATTGCACAATCCAGCTTTGCAATTCAAATTTTAGTTTTGCTACATGCATGTAATTCTGAAAAAGACAGGGACTCAAATTTTGAAGTAGAGGCGGAACTGAAAATTTGATCTCAGGACCTCATCAAATAATGTATTTAACCTATGACATCTATGCAAGACAAAGGTTTATAGATAGGAAAAGACATTTTCTATTAAAGTGAAGTTTCAATGGAACCATGATCTCCCTTGACCACTGAAACAGTGGTTCTGAAATCAGTTTTAGTTTTTCTGGAATCAACTGGATTTTAGTGTTACCTCTGATCCTGATTATTGATCTTAGGCAACCACTAGATCTTTGAATTATACCCAAGTATAAGCTCCGGCAAACAACAAAAATTAAATCAACACTACGATTCTAGGAAAACAACCATCAAATACTAATAGAATGAATATTCCCTGAGAACAGAGGTTTTTTTTGTTTGTTTGTTTGTTTGTTTGTTTGTTTTTGCCTTTCTTTGTATTACCCAGCCTGTGAGCCTAGTTCCTGGGCAAGCAATAAGCTTTAAAAAAATGCTTGTAGACATCAGTGAGTGACTTCCTTCCCCCATGCCACTGGACTAAAATATACCTTGACACTTCCATATAAGTGGGTCTTTCCCTATTAGAAGGTAAGCTTATTGGGGGGTGGGGCATTGTTTTTGTGTTTGTAGTTATATAATCAGCATCTTGCACACACAACAAATCCTTAAAAAACTAAGCCAGGTGAACAAGCATTAATTAAAAATTTACCACTTGGTGTCAGGTTCTGTGCTAAAATACAAATTTATATGTACTTATGAGTAATCCTTTCATAACAATAAACAGAAAATGATTCTTAACAAGGTTAAAACTAGAAAGTTTTACTTAATCCATAGAAATGAGAACTATTAAAATACTATGAATGACTTCATTTGAATAATTCTAAGGTCCTTATGCAGAATGTTTAAAGACAATTCTTAAGCTTTCTTCCAATTCCCAGCTTCATTTCAATTTCCAAATTTAATTAAAACTGGCAGTTTCACATCAGAAGAATCAAATTTCAATCAAATTGGGTATGTTGTCTTTCCTCTCTTTTTTCCCTCTTTCTCTAAAAATATTCAGGACGTCCCGAGTAAAGGATTAGCATGGCTTTGATTGGAATGGAAAGCCAGAAGTGAAACAGGTGTTTTGAATTACCACTTTTATTAACACACAATCCTTGACATGATGTTCACTGGATTTCTGATTAATTCTAGAAAGAAAATGTTTATTTAGCTTAACATAATGGAGACTCAGAATCACAGGACTAAGAGTATCTATGATGCACCTGGAAAATTCACATCTTAAATATCTCCCTTTACTGTGTATCATGTTATTTTTTATTTAAAAACAAAAATCCTACACACCTTGGCAAGAATCAAGTACTCTATAAACAGACAATATTTTGTCTATGGTGTTTCTTTGTGGAATGAAAGGGGTGGAATTTTATTATGTAAATGTGAAATCACGGTTTCATTCCCCAAAACAGAATTGGTCTTCTTTCAGACTCAGATTGTGTTCCCAGAAATGAAGTGTTACATGGTTGTAACAAAACTGGAAAGATCTGATGAACAGCAGACCAGCCTAGAGGCGCAGCCGAATGGCCAAGAACTACCTACTACCCCAGAAAAGAGCAAGGTTGTGAGTTCTGCTAATGGAGTGACTTATGTCATTATGCCTTCCCTTTTCATGAAGTTTGGCTGTAAGAGACAATTCCAAGGCCATCCTCAAACATAAGCTTCTGGCTGGATTCAATCGGTTTAATTTTCTCCCTCACCCTGAGGAAAAAAAAAAAAGACTCCATTGATTGCTTGGGAGCTGCTGGCCATACCCATTCTGTTTAGCATTTTCCTTGATGCAAATTTGGTTGCAAGGTACAGCAGAGAGAGAAGATATAACCTCTTATTGGGAAGAAAGATGAATCTTGAGAAGCAAGGGCTACGTAATGAGGTCCAGGGGAATAAGTGATTAAGCTGAGTAAGGGATGCTTGGGATCCTAAGGAAGCCAGAGTACAGTTAGAAAATGGATAATTTCATAAAGTCCCCATGCAATTGTATATCTCGGCAGATATTTTAATAATATATTATTAAATGTTACCTACAACTAACGGGTTTTTTTTAACAAGATTTTGTCCAATAAAAACTATCATAAATCTTTTGCTTTCTAAATTTGCAGTATGCTATATAATTCATGTTGGAAGTATTTAAACTCAAAGAAAAATCTGAACGTGTTAAAGCTGGTCAGGAGCTGAGATGTCACAGGATCACAGATCTCAAGCTGAAAGGAACCTCAAAGGCTTCTGTTCCAACTTCCTTCTTCTTCAGTTAAGGAAATCGAGGCTTATAAATTGAAATAATTTGGCTTAGGTCACAGGGCTGTAGGCAAATGATTTCACTACTTTTAGCATACAGGAACTTAATTTCATTTCCAGATGATGTTTTTAGCTTCTCAGTGTATTTGTACTGTTCTGGATACATACAATAAATGTGATTTTTAAGGAGTTTATATTTTAATGAGGACAAAGAGATTCCCCTGGACATGCAAGAGTCCCAGCCAAGAAATTTCTTTTTCCTCCCCCCTTTAATGTTATCCAAATACCTCAGCCACATTTCCTCTTTTCTATCCTTTACAGAGATGGAGAACAGATGATCACCATCCTATATATAAAACCATTTACAGATCTGAAGTCTTTTTGGTACCTCCCTTTCTCTCACCTAAATAATCTTTACCAACTATGGTACCATGGCAGTGACTAGTACTGAAACATCAAGGCATAAGAAATGAGAGTTGGGAAGACACTTGGAAATTTTGGGGCAGATCTGGGATTTAGAAGCCATCTAGATGCAATGGCTTTTAAATTTTAAAGTAATCGATGAAAACATAAGGAACCTATGAAGAAACAACTCTATATTAAAAATTCTTAATAAACTGTTTAGATATGTTATTAATAGATTTATCTGCAAAACCAGTTAATAAAACATTGTGTAATTATAATAAAGAAGGTTATCCCCGAAGAAATGAGAAATGTACCTCATTCCCTTTACAGCAGAGATGGGGCATCTATGTATAGCATTGAACATTGTATATATACTATTGGACTTGGTAGGTATGCTAATGGGTTTAGTTAAATTGCCTTTTTCTTCTTTGTTACCAGGGAAGGAGGAGAAATATATTTGAATATATATATATATTATATGGTGATATAAAAATAAAAGATATCAATTTATTAAATTCTATTATAAGCTAAGATTTTTTAATTAATTTTATAATTTTAACTTTTTTTGACAGTACATAGGCATAGGTAATTTTTTTTTTTTACAACATTATCCCTAGTACTCCCTTCTGTTCAGAATTTTTCCCCTCCTTCCCTCCACCCCCTCCCCTAGATGGCAGGCATTCCCATACATATTAAATATCTTATAGTATATCCTAGGTACAATATATATGTGCAGAACTGAATTTTGTTGTTGTTGTTGTTGCAAAGGAAGAATTGTATTCGGAAAGTAAAAATAATCTGGGAAGAAAAACAAAAACAACAACAACAAAAAAAAAAAACAATGCTCCCAGTTTACACTCATTTCCCAGTTTTCCTTTTCTGGATGTAGCTGATTCTGTCCATCATTGATCAACTGGAATTGGATTAGCTCTTCTCTATGTTGAAGATATCCACTTCCATCAGAATACATCCTCATGCAGTATTGTTGTTGAAGTGTATAATGATCTCCTGGTTCTGCTCGTTTCACTCAACATCAGTTGATGTAAGTCTCTCCAAGTCTCTCTGTATTCCTCCTGCTGGTCATTTCTTACCGAACAATAATATTCCATAACCTTCATATACCATAATTTACCCAACCATTCTCCAATTGATGGACATCCATTCATCTTCCAGTTTCTAGCCACTTCAAAAAGGGCTGCATAAGCTAAGATTTTTGTAATAACTCTCGTCAGAAGTCAGTGTGCATTCAAAACCAAATTTGCTCAAAAGAGTAAATTAATGAATTAATAAACTGCATAGTTTAATTCTTTTACAGCCAAATTCAAGCAATGTGTAACAACTGGTAAATGGTTCATTTATTCAATGATTCAGCCATTATATTTATCCGGTATAAGGTATCTATGCAAAATACTGTACTCCAGAAGAGGTATATACTTGTTCTCACTCAGCGAATACTTGAGAAATCTGCTTCAGTATAAAAACAGTGACTCTGGAATCAGTAGACTTGGGTTCCAATTCCATCTGTGATAATTACTACCCAGTAACTACTAGGTCATGGCACAAATATCTCCCTGCACCTGAGTTTCCTGATTTGTAAGATGAAAAGGGGTATGCTATACTTCTGAGCTCCCTCCAGCTCTACAGCTGTCTTCTTGTGGTAATATTAAAAGAAGAAACTGCCAGCATTTCCAGAATGCTAGAGAAAATTTCTGATTGGTTTGATAAATATAAAATGGTGGTCATCACAGGGATAATTCATTACAAATAAAAACAAAGAAAAAAATCAACTTCTACAGTTCAGCATTCATCAGGAAGGAAAAATTCACACTGAAATACTTTAAGATTTGCAAAATGACATATATTATCCAGTTTGATCCCTACAAGTTTCCTGTAAGATAAGACCCACATTCTCCATTCTATAAATGGGTAAACTGAGATAGAGAATGGTTAAGGGCCTAAGGGTCACACTAGCTAGTGAGTAGATCCTAGTATTCAAACTCAGATTTTCTCCAAAAGTAAAAAAAAAACTATACATTATATCTAAAAGTGATAATAGCTTACAGTGTTCCTAGTTCCAAAATTTTCTTTTATGACAATGTCTACTTTATTTTTTACTGCTTATGCTTAGCTATCATAATAAAAAAACATAATTCTTAATTTTAGAAAAGGATAATTGGGTGGGAAAATGTAACAATCTGTTTCTGTTAACCAAGCTAATGGCTCCAACCACAAATCCCAAACCAAGTCACCAGTGCTCATCTGGTGGCAGTTTGCTCTAATTGCAAGTAAAATTTATAAGAAGGAATAAGCACGCTCTTGAGGCTTTCTTTGCAAACCCAAACCTATAAAGTATTACACAACCTATGTTTAAAGGGGGGCTCACTTGCTCACTCATCGTTTTATCTTCCTCCAATAAATACTAAAAAGAGTGCATCATATGTGACGGAATCAGGTCACCACAACTGACTAGCATTTACCTTATGTAGTAACACTTTAATGTAAAATTCATAAAAGTGAAGGGAAATTATTTACTTGGGCTTTATATTGCATAAGCAGCTTTTATAAAGGCTAAAGAAATTCTAAGCAGAAGTAAAAGTACAAATATTTTTATGAAATAAATGGAGATCAGAAAAACAATGTATACTTTTTAGTCAATTTATGATATGAAAAGCAACTAATCAAAAACAAATTATATTCAGGGAAAGGAACACAGACAAATACCAGAAACACTATCAGCTCAATTTCTGGTAAACATTTTGCACTAATTCCTTGGTAAATATGTAGCGGGAGAATTTTGTGTAGTTTGGGACACTAACAATTTAATTATAGAATGAAGCCTAATGAGCACTATTCTAAAGTTCAAATGCAGTTCAATGATAATTTTAGTGGGAAAACTGATAAACAACATGACATAATATAGTGAGAAAAACAGGACTCAGAGTCAAAATTCCATTCAACATAATTCAATTAAAAAAACATTTATTAAGTGGCTAGGCATGGCACTGGGGAGACAAAAATGAAATAAGACATCTCCTGCTCTGAAGGAACATCATCTAATCTAACAGGGAGAAGGATCCAATTAAACAAATAATTTTTGTGTCTATTAAGAGGGGTCATGACTAGTGATTTCTCAAGTCTCTCTCTAGTGCTAAGCCATGGTTTTGTTTTTGTTTTTGTTTTTTTTAATCTTAGATGCCTGGCACTACTTACTCTAGTTATTGGAGATAACAAAGACAAAAATTGAAACTATCTCTGCCCTCAGGAGGCTTACATTCTGCAGGTATAAGTACACAAAAAACTGCAACATGAAGCAGAAAACATTGCCATTCTTCATGCATTAATTAGCTGCCATTATACTTTTACTTTTCAGCTAAATTTCTTGAAAAAGGCTTTGCACAAATGGTTCCTGCATTTCCCCCCCCTCTCTTTAATGTAAACTTTTTCTCTACAATATAGCTTTGGACCTCAGTCACTCCACTAAAACTGCCAATGGTTTGTTTGCCAAATCGAATGACCTTTTCTAAATCCTGTGCAGTGTTTGACACAGTTAACTATCTATCATCACCATATTCTCTTGTCATAGTTGTCCTACTCAGTCACCCCCCCACCAAACTTTCTGGCCTCTGGTGTCCTGAATTCAGTACATCTTCAGCTGCATTTTTATCCATTTCATGTCCCCCAACTGGCAGTCTCCTAGGAAGTTGACCAGTCATCTTTTTGTTCTCCCAGGTTTGGTTTTCACAGATTAACCACATCAGCTTCAATGAGTCTTCCAGATCTATATATCCAGCCAAGTCTGTCTCTTGAGCCCAACTCCTAGAAAAGTCAGGTGACTTCTTCACACAGGCATAAAGTGGTGCCATTATCATAATTTCCTTTTATTTCTCCTCATTCCTCCTTCAAAGAACAGGACTAGAGCCTCAATTTCTTCGCCTATGAAATATGGATAACTTTACAAGATGGCTGGGAAGCCATATGTTATACATCTGTTATCTGTTATACATATATACATATATATACATGTATATACATCACATGTAGAACAGAAATACACATTATTGCCATTATTATTCTAGTTTAAAGCAGTGCAAGAGAAATAAGACTCCATTTGGAATCTACAAATCTGAGTTTTTGCTTTTTTGCCTGTTATTTCACCTTTCTAAGGCTTAGTTTCCTCATCAGCAAAACAAAATCTCTGAGGTCTTTTCAGTTCTAAATCAATGACTCCATGAAATAATTAAATTACTTAAATGTGCTTTATACCAAATAATGCAAACTACTTTCAAGGAACAAAGATCAGAACACGATCAAATGGAAAATAAGTCTTTTTTTTTAAACACAGTGAAAAGAATGTTGGATTTAGAAGTCAGAGGGCATGAGTTTGAATTCTAGTTCATAAGCATAGACCAGTCACATAAGTCTCTACAAAAATGAGGGGAGTGAAATCAACAAAGTCCTTCCTTTCTCCTTTCTCCCTCTCTCACTTCCCTGCTTCCTATGGCTGTTCCGCCCTTTTTTCCTTCCTTCATTCTTTTCCTCCTTTCCCTTTCTCTCTCCTTCTTCTCCTCCTCCCTTCTTCTTCAATGAAGTGTATCTGCAGTTGTTAGGAGTAAGAGGATCCCCATTCCACTGTACCATATTACCTTTCTGATGAGGAAATGAATGTATTGCAGCAGCAATCAGCTTATGAGAAGGCATGAAGGACCAAGAAATGAACTCTAAAGTTCAAATAACTCTAGTCCAATTTGATACAATGGGAAATAATGTGAAAAATTGGTAGCTTGAGGCTAGATGAAGAGAATTTCAAAATATGATAAAATGTTTTTTTATTAAATTATCTCATTTTTACTTCTTTATATAAATGTTATACCTTCAGGAAAATAATAATAATTATAATCTAGCACTTTATAGAACTTTAAAGGATATGTTATTTCATTTAATGTGCAGACTGTGATTTCCTAGAGAAAGGTTTTTTTTCCATATTTGTCTTTGTATCCCCTTGCCCAATATTACCATACATACAGAAGGTGCTTAATGTTTGCTTAATATTTTTCCATGGACTATTATATAAAGACGTTAGAATGACTCTTGATTAGGCCACTTTTTATTTTCCTGCACATTATCTTTGTACTTATCTAGTAGTGGGGTGTGTGTGTGTGTGTGTGTGTGTGTGTGTGTTTTGAGGGAGAAGGACTTGTTCTTTTAAACCATACATATTTTTCTTATAAATAGCTTCAGACTCTAAAAGACAGGAAGCAGACTAGTGCGGATGGCAAAATATCAAGACCACCCTTAACTTCTCAGAATAACTGTTTGGAATGCCCAGCTCTGTTTATCAGGGAGCAAAAGCTGCAATACATAAACTGTGTTCATAAGTTATGAAGGAACTCCTTCCTCCCATCCCCCACCCTTGACCCTAAGTGGGGGTAAGCAGGGGGTCCTGCTTGAATCTGCACAGTACAGACCCCATTCTGTTTACATTCACTGGCAGCTAAATACACGCTGGCAATACAAGGCACAGGGCTGATCCAAAGTCTTCTATTTTATGCCCTCTTATTAAAGAAACATAAAGATGGTCTGGAGGCTTCCTTCTAGAAAGAAATTTGTTTTTGCATGACATCATTCCTGGGTAAAAAATAAAAATTAATGAAATCCAGAAGTCAATGCATGTCTAAAAGTCATCTGATCTGGTTTGTTTTCGCTCATAAAAAATAAATAACACTTTGCACTTACAGTTGAGAGCTCTTTTCAAACAAGGATCCAAAAGTGCCTTCTGAAAGAGGCTTTTTATGCTCTCAGAGAAAAAGCAGTACATAAACACAAGGCTGCATGATTATTTTCATTACTATTACTCCTCGCCTGATTTCACTAGAGGCAAAGATCTTACCAACTGGTCCCTTGAGATCATTTTTGTGTGTATTTTTTTTAAAGGTACGGTTCAAAAAGGGGGGAGTTCTGCTTAAAGAATCGTACCACTTAAAAAAATAATAAAATGTTGCTGAAAGAAGTCACTAGAGTTTTTCAAACAGCTGGTTAAAGAGATTTAGCCTCCCACTTTCTCTCCTTTATTGACAAGCATTCCAAGGAGGAGCCGGGGTATTGTTCAAGCTTAAGAGGGCCAGGGAATAAGAAGTGGGTGGAACCAGGATTGGAAATTAACACCACAGCTCTGGGCATTTTCCTTCCCCCAAGGACAACCACCAGTAACTGCTGTTATTCTCTAGAAACACTGGAAATTCAATGGAGCTGTAACTAAGACATTTTTTTTCTCTAGGGGTAAAAACAACTGAAAGCAGGAAAGGGTGGGAGGATGGCACAGAACAGTCCCAGACATCAATGCTCTGGAGTAAAGCTCTCCTTGCTCTACCCTATTATAACCGGCTGAAGATCAGGATTTCTAACTTGATTATATCTTTATTTTAACACTAAAACAGAAACCATTTCATAAATGGATGTCACAAAGAGCTGACAGACTTAGCTGGATACATGCAATGCATTGAGAGGGAAGAAGAAACAAAGGGTAAAGCAAAAAGATTTATTTTAATACAGCTCTTTTTACAAGGAAAGACAGGGTAATCAGGGAGGCGGGCAGCACAGCTAACTCCGGGACCACAGGAGGCCTCCTGAGGAAGGTGATGCTTGAGCTGAGGCCTGAAGGCAATCTGGGATTTCAAGGTGCAGAGGATGGGAGAGAGGGCTTTCTTTGAGGTGCAGGGGGACAGTGAGACCCAGCAAAGCAGAGGCACGGAAACCTGAACAGAGCCCCCTTCACAACACTGCTGAGTGCTGAGCAGCTGTCATCCAGGCTTTATGCAACAGTGCCAGAGAGAGAATAACCACTTGTGGATGGTCCATTTGTTAGAAAGTTTTCCTTATACCAAGACTAAAACCGCCCCCTTTAAAACTTCCATCCATTACTTTTAGATCTGTCCTCGAAAGCCAAACATAAGAGATCTGTTCTTCCAAGTGGCAGTCCTTCAAAACTTGAAGATGGCTGCCCTAAAGTCTTCACTGCAGGGAAAACGTCCCCAGGTACTCTAACCTCTCTTTACAAGACAGAAACTCAAGGCTTTTCACTAACCTGACTTCCCAACTCTGAATGCTCTCCAAGTTATTAATGTAGTTCCCAAACATCCATATTGCTAATGACCAACCAGAGAGAATCAACTTCAAGTGAAGAAAAGAATTGCATCCAGTTTACTTGTGTAAAACTTTAATGAGCTCAGTGGCAGTAATCGCCTTCATTTTCCTGATCAAATGTCAACTTTAAAAACATACACATGTGCACACACAAGCACACCCACACAAACACACAATACACATTGTGACTAACAAACAAGACATTATTTTCAGAAACAGGTCCTTTAAAGTTTTTCAAAATCCCCAGTTACATAAGTAAAAAACCATAGGAATTATTCAATAATATTGTCAATAAGCTCAAATCATTCATCCTTATACCCCAATCCTCACCTCCACACAATATGAATTCAAATTTAACATTATAATCTGACCAGATGAAATAGTCTCCAATAATCTTCCCAGATGATCACATGCATTTGTTTAATAGATTATTTGGAAGTCTTTGCCAGGTTCTAAAGGTTCCATCATACATTCATTAACCAGCTATCAAGCAACTTTTGAATTATTTAACACTTTCCCTCATATCACTGGCCATCAAATCAGTCTGCAAGCTGTCTAAGGCCGGTGCTCCTTTGCTTATGATTTTCACAAGTGAAAAAAATATTGTAAATTAACACCTTAATATTGATTGCTGGTCAAATCAATTTTCTCCCTCACAAAAGGGGTCAATGCACTTCTGAATCTAAGAGAGATAGTACATTGAATGAAGAAGCACCATAATACAAAAAGGGAAATGGATTGGACCTCCTCAAATCCCATTTCTACTACTAATTTAGGTGTTACCCTAGGCGATTCATTTAATGGCTCTAAACCTGAGTTTCCTCATCTTCATAATAAGAAGACTGGAGTAGGCCTCTAATTAGCAGCTCTCTGATCCTATAAAAACATGTCTTAAGGATTTCTTTTCTATACAAAATTATTCATCAAATATTGCCTGGCCTCTATATAAGAAACTATATAGGAAGGGTTCTTAACTAACTTCGTTGTGTCAGGGACCCCTCCTATCCATTTTAATGAAGCATATGGGCTTGTTCTCAGACTTCTCAGAATAATATATTTGAAGATCTAAAGTTCATGGGATTATAAAAGAAAACAATTTCACTGAAATACAGTTATCAAAATTTTCTTTAAAAGTCTCAGATTTATGTGTAGATAGATAAGATATCTTGATAAGATATATGTGGAATGATAAAGAGGTAAAATCTTTATTCTAATGAAATGTAAACTCATTGAGGGTGGGAATTGTTTCATTTTTGTCTCTATATCTAAGATGACTTAACAGTGAATAAGTATTTGTTAGTTGATTTTCCATTTTGATATAACAAAGAATATTCATACTAGTAAGGACTTTCACACAAATGAAAATCTTAATGTTTGATCATTTTCCATGCAATGATTAGGAACTCTCAAAGGCTAGACTAATGGAGTATAATCTGAGGCATGCTGGAAAGGCTTTGAGTACAGACCTGATAGATCTGTGTCCACTGTCTGAGGACCATATAAACAACTCCATTCAAGGAGATCATCGTTAGAAAGTTGGCCACTAATCAGTAAAACTCTTTTGGTTTCAACAGCTCTTGAAATCATTTAAGGAGACTTCTTAAACTTTTTCTACTCACAATCCCTTCTTGCACAAGAAACTTTTTAGATGACCCCAAGTATATAGGTATATAAAATAGATAAATCAAACATTTACTGAATCGTAATTTCATGACCCCCACATTTAGTTATGCAACTCCATATGGGATCTCAATCCACAGTTCAAGAAGCTGCGACCTGAGGTATGTGGAGGAGTTTTTGGTCTACACTTGCAAAGGAAATATCCCTGACAGTGAAATCTTGCTCCCTTAATGAAAGAGTGGGTTGGAAATATCTAGAATAAGGCAGCAAGATTTCACTGTCCGGGATATTGCCAACCCACTCTTTCACTATCTCCAAAAACACAATAAAATAAAAACAACTTAACCAGCCTAAGTACCATTCTCTCAATGTCTTCCTAAGAGAAAATTAGTCCGTTCAATGAATCCTATCCTACTAAAAAGCTGACAAGAGTTCGATGGCTTAAGTTATATGAATGCCTCTTAGGTGGAATTTTCTTTTTGATAAGCTTTTTAAAGTTTCATAAGAGACCAATTAAGACAATGGTTTGACAGTTAAGTTGATCCTAGTCAGTCCAAGGAACATTTATCAAACACTTACTATGTGCTAAGCTCCAGGGTTATTAATAAAGTCAAAACCCATCATAGTTTACAGGATAAGACAACAAACAACACAAGATATACAGAGTAAATTGGAGGTAATTTCAGAGGGAAGGTACTAACAATGGAGAGACCTACTTCAACTTATTCTATGTAAGTAGGTACCTACAGGCACTTAGAATCATAGCTTTATTTATCTATCTATTTGTTTATTAATTTTTTATTATAGCTTTTTATTTACAAAACACACGCATGGGTAATTTTTCAACACTGACTCTTGCAAAACCTTCTGTTTCAAATTTTCCCCTCCTTCCCCCCACCTCCTTCCCAAGATGGCAGGTTATCCCATATATGTTAAAATATATGTTAAATCCAATATATGTATACATATCCATATAGCTATCTTGCTGCACAAGAAAAATCAGATCTAAAAAGAAAAAAAAAAAACCTGAGAAGAAAAACAAAAATGTAGCAAAAAAAAAAAAAAAAAAAAAAACCATTAGAAAGAGTGAAAATGCGATGTTGTGGTCCACCCTCAGTTCCCACAGTCCTCTCTCTGGGTGTAGATGACTCTCTTCATTACTGAACAATTGAAATTGGTCTGAATCAATTCAGTTAAAGAGAGCCACATCCATCAGAATTGAGGATCATGAAGTGTGCATAGAATCCAACTGTATTTTGTAGATGAGGGATCTTATTTCAGAAAGATTACTTGTAGCCAAATGTTTACAGGTGGTTTGGGGTGAATAAGATATAAATAAGGTTGAATATGGTTTCATACTATTGTACTGCCACTCAATTCCAGTTATTATCATCTAATCAAGGAGTAAATCCTGTAGCCTAGATTGGGAGGTGGGGTTAGTAGAGTGGCAGAGAATTAATTACAAGCTGAAAAATGATGAACACGGTGTATTTAATCAAGAGTGAAACATGCTAGAAATCAGTAAACCAAATATTTAACTATTTTGATTTCCACTTACCAAGTATTTGGAAGCAAATCATTATATAACTTTGGAATGAGGACCTAGAAAATACAAAGGTCAATAATCATTGAATCTAGAGCACAGGTTCTTAATATAAGGTCAGTGAACTATGTAGATAGATACATTATCAAAGGACAGGAAACTATTTCAATTGTAATTCTATGTCTATTATACATTTAAAAACAAACAGTCCATATATTTTGATAAGACTGTCAAAGGATTCTACACACACAAAAAAAAAAGTCTACAGGCACACAAAAAAGTTAAAAATCCCAATCTAGAAGATCTGATCTCTTTTAGTTTTAAAGAGATGTTAACTGGGTGAAATGGAAAGAACTAGTTTTTGAAATTCAGTCAAACTGCCGAGTTTTCTGGTGATTGCAGAAAGAAGCCCTCAGGTTTTCTTCATTCATTTCAAAGACAATTGAAACCTAGAACAATAATTTTCCCTATCATCTTCCCAACTCCACCCCTCTCTATTCTAGCAGTACAATGTCTACTTTTAAAAAGGACTCTGTTATATAAGCAAGTATCATTTAATGTAGCCATCTGTTCTACTAACAATATAGCTAACATTTTAGACTAATCTGCTAGGGTAATTATATCTTATAGATCACTGAAATTATCATATTATTTTGTGGTTTTTTTCCCCGAAAAACATTATGTTCCTATGGTTACTATCTTTTATGTCTCCCAACACTGTATTTTACTTAAAGAATTAATAATTATTCTATATTTAAAAACTTAGAACAGTTGTGTGCACCTGCAATAAAAAGCACTGTGCCTAAACATAAGGAGAATGGGTAACATTTCATTTTAAAGACAGCCAATTAAATAGTGCATCAAATATAATTAAAACTAAAAAAGCATTATTCACTGTGTGGTGAATTCTCTTCTGGGAGCTAATACTGCTGAGAGGTCCTTTCCAGAGTATTGATTTCATAAGATACTCTTACAAGTCACAATGCAATAGGTAACTAATGTGAAAAATGCCATAAATCAGGAAAATATTCTTACAATGCACAAAATATGGATAAATTGCAATTTTAAGTCCTTTCATTACTGCAACAATGATTTGATGAGAGTAATAACAATAAAAATAACATGTATATAACAACTGCACATCTGCTAAATGACAAATACAAGTATACTAAAAGTCTTGGTAGCTTTAAGTTTTAATGGCTTAGACTAGACCAAGACTTTTGGGATATACTTATATTATTTTACTTTCCTCCTTGGTTGTGCTTCTACATTCTGAACTTTACTATCATGTCTCAGCTAGAGTCTCATGCTGGAACTTCTTTACCCTGGAACACCCATCCATCCCCGCTAGCCTTCTCACAGTGCAACACAGACTGTGAGCCGTGCTAATCTCCTTCTTGCTGGGGTTCCATATAAGGGAAGGGTCCAGGCTGACCCTTGCTGGGTATTCTTCTATTACCTCACAACCATGCTCCTGACTTTCTGGACTTCAAAATTGAAAAGTGAATTGGGAGAAAAGGGCCAACAGGATAAGACAATTCATATTCACCCAGCCCATCCCTCCACAATTCCCTTTCTTGTGATGTTTGCTTTCATCAGAATGAACATGAGCCTCAGGAGGGCAGAAACTTCCCTTAGGTCTGTGTCCTCCTTAGTAGTGATATCCGGCACATCATAAAGATTTAATATAGGCTTGCTGGCTTGCCTTGTAACTTTCTTAATGAAAGGAGCCCGCTTTTCAAGCCAGGCTATTCTTACAGGGTATAGAGACCCTACTATTTGTATACAAGTGGAAAACAAAGTTTAAAATGAAACAAAAGGAGTTGAAAAAGGATATTTTAAAAAAGGAAACAAAAGGTTACTCTTCAAAGAAGATTGTAGATGAAGGGAGGAGAGGCAGTTCCTTCACTCTACCCATATTTTCTATTATTATTGTTTAACTGTCATCCTCAGCTACTTTGTCTGCGGCTTCCTTGAGGAGCTGCTCAGCAATGGAAGAAGGGAAAGGGGAGAGGGAAAGAGCAAAAGACGGGAAGAGGTGGGAGCGCAGTGAGAGGAGAGGGAGAAGCACCCCACCTGAACCACTTGCCCTTTTCAGCAATACTTAGCAATTACTGTATTGGCAACAGTTAGCTTCGGGAAAATGGCCTAAAAACACAAAATCCTTTTAATATCCATAGAGTCCACTTTAACTATAGGAACACACATTTCTAGTGACACTAGCAACTAAGTCATCACAATCTGTTCTTAGTCACGATGTTCCTCAGTAATTACGCACATTAATGATTCTTATTCAAGAGCTGTCAGAGTGAAGATATAATACATTAGCAGGATTATCTTCAGCTTGGCTAAAGAATAATGCTGGGAGCCCCTGACTTACTATTTCTGAAATTACCCTATCAATCATTCAGTGCTACAGTTAGCACCAGCTTTGGTAAAGGCCCACCTGTATCCAAGACATCCGCTAGCCTGGAACGTAACGGCATCACCAAACACACTGCCTAATGGGCTTGGTCACACAGAGATGATAAAACAGTCGGAGGCCCTGAGGACCAGTGAACATTTGTGGCGAGGAACAAAAACCCTCAGTATCCTACAGTGGACACAGTTAACAGTGCTGAATAGGAAAAAGCCTCCCGCTATTTCTGAAGTCAGAGTGGGCTAATGGGAAACAGGTCTCAGCATCATGTAGCTGTCTAACACTAGCAATGTTTTCCACCTTAGGTTTGGACAGCAGGCACTTTCAGAATCATGAAGCTTTTGTTTCATAATTATTTGCAGAAATGCTAAGGAAAAAAAAAAAGAACAGAGACTCTTCTTGCCTAAGGATCAGTCATTCAGTCACAGTTTAAAATTACTGAACTCCAACTGTGTGTATGCTGCATGGTACAGAAAGCTATAAAAGAAAAATTCAGATTTTGAAATGTCTTTTACTTTCAAAGAGACTACAGTCTACTGAGGAAGAAATAATTAACAATTATTATTTAGGATACAAGCGAAAAGATAGGTGGAAAATATAGGCAGAAAGCAGAGCTGAAATGGAGAAGCACTGAGGTAGAGAGGACAGTCTCAGAATCTGAAAATGAGGTTGAGTCCAAATAAGTCTTATTAGCTGTGTAACTAAGAAAAAGTTATTTAAACTTTCAGCTCTCTGGTCCCCAACTTCCTCATTTGTAAAATGAGGCTATTGGATTCAGTTTGTTTTATGGTCACTCCCAACTCTAAATCTATGATTCTACGATCTGTGTTTAGAGTAATCTAGAAAATAAGATATTATCTAGTCTCAAAGTTTAGCACAATTGTTTTTATCACAGGTAAAACAGAACCCCAATTCTTCCTTATATTGAAATCCTGAATATTAAGTAAAATTCAAGTTGAGTTGCAAGAAGAATTCTGCTTCTGGTGCTTATTAGCTTTGAAAAGCATCATTCCTCTAAATTCTTTAACTCTAAATCTCAGGCTTCTCATCTATAGAATAAGGATAATCCAACAAAGGTGGTTGTAAAGATCAATGAAACAATGGACATGAAGGGCTTAGTACTGCACTTGTAGCAAGAAAACAGGTTCAAATTCCATATTAAATAACTCATACTCTCAGTGACCTTGGGAAAATTGGGAAAATAAAGCTAAGGGAAATAAAAGAGCAGAGTGCTCCCAATAATAACTAAAAAATTAATACTATGGCAGCAAGATGCTATAGTGGATAGAGCACTGGTCCTGGAGTCAGGAGGACCTGAGTTCAAATTCAGTCTCAGACACATAACGTTTACTAGCAGTGTGATCCTGGGCAAGCCACTTAACCCCAATTGCCTCTCCAAAAAAACAAACAAACAAACAAACAAACAAACTCAATTAGCTTAAACTTATATAGTACTTAAGATTTCCAAAGTACTTTCCTACAAACAACTCCATAAGAGAGAGAAAAATTATTTTTATCACCCTTATAGTATGGATCAGGAACCCAAAGATGTTACATGGTTTTCCCATAGTCACACAACCAAAAGGAATAGCAGCCAAGATCTGAACCCAGTTCCCTTGATTCTATAGCCAGAACTCTTTTCTAGATGCAATAAAATATTTGATATTGTAAGAGATCGTCTAGCTACACAGAAAATATTTAGTCCAGTCACTGAGAGGAGTAGCCTGCCTGTCTACAGCAGCTGAGAGCTGGGACTCGCATGAGGGGAGATACATATTCTGGTTCCATGGCCAGCCTGAAATGAAAGGGAAACTTATCACTGAAGACCATTTTGGTCTTCTATAAAGGGGAACTTGGGGTGAAATCATTTGTAGAGAGAATAAAACATTCCCACCTCAGGTTGAAAGGAACCAAGAGCCATAACCAATATAAGGAAGGAAAGGAATGTTTCATTAAGGGGCTCCTCACATTGTAGAACGCATTCTAATATCAAATACCCCCTTTCCCACCCTAACAGGATGACCGTACAGCTATTAAACTTGCTGGGTCCTAATTGCAGCTTGAAGGTTGTTCAATATGTATTGGTGGAGGCTATTTCCACACAGGATCTGTCCTATTCTGAAGTCACAGATCTTTCTATATAGTCCGAAAGAAGATGGAAAAGTAACAGAGCATTCATCATTATTTTTCCCTTCTTGCATGAGATTTCAAACTGGAAGAGATGTGGGAGGCCATGTATTCCATTATCTTATGGCCAAATAAATGGAGGTCTAGGGAGGTTAAATCATTTGGCCAAGTTTGTCAAAGTAGTCAAATGACAGGATTGGGATTTGAATGCTTGCCTTTTGACTTCATTCAATGTATATCCAATATTTTGTACACTGTGCCAGCATATTATTACTGTGGCAGTCTATTACTAAAAGGATACTCCAAACTAAGTAAGTATAATAATATAGACATATGCAAAAATAAAAATCAGAAGGAAAAAAAGCAGTGTGGTACAGTAGGATAAAACAATGACACTAGTTCAAGTCTGGTCTCTTACATGTTCACTGTGATTCAGTGCCCCTAACCCTCAGTTTATTTGGTTGTACAATGACATCTATAAAACATGGTGTTTATAAAACAATGTATCCCAAATGTTTTAAGTATCAGTAGCTTTAAACTGTACCAAGACTTTGGGGATACCCTACATTTAATATTAATAACTAACTTCCAAGAATGCAACAAAGATAAGAATCTTGCAAAATTCAAAGAACCATGTCAAAGTGAGATGATCTTTATCAGCAGTTAGAGCATAAGAACTGAGTCTACATATCATGTAGCAGCTTGGAAAATGAGGCATTTAAGGTGTGTAGGTTTTTAATTTTCGTTGCTGGATGAGAAGGCAAACAGCTGATAGCCAGATGTGACATCTGTGGGAAGTGAGTGCAGGAAGCCCAGTCACAAATGTGCATGTTACCGTGGCTTGTCAGGTTTTAATTTTTTGTTGAGAGCATGATATAGTATTTGTGGCATGTCACCAGGCAGGAGAGGTACAGGAGAGCTCATAAAGAGTGTGCTGTCTTTGGCTCAGTTTTCTCTGTCATCTAATGAACAAAACCTAAGTAGCAGTTTACTTAGGAATCAAGTTAAGGTGAAAACTTTCAGTTCTGTTTAGTTGATTAAAAGTTTACCTGTAGCATTTTCGTAGTGCAGGACTGGAGGTAATCTCCATTGTTTCCATGCCAGTGGCAGACCACAGTGCTAAATTTACAGTGCCTTGACATTATGCATCTTCTTGTATGTGTGTTTCAAGACTAAAAGAGCAAAGTGATCACCTTACAGTAATTTTCAAATAATTGATTTTTTTGAAGGATGTTCAGGCTAAGAGAATTTAGCTTCCATGTCTCTTATATTCTCAAAACTGGACCTTATTAGACAACATTAGTAGTAGAGTAGATCAAATGGAAATCTTATACAGTTAGACATTCATTCATCTTAAGGATAATCAAACTGCCCTTAACCATTCTACAGATTCCATTTATATCCAATTAGCTCTAAAGTTTTCCTCAATTACTTCATCCTGCAATGACTTTTCTTCCCACTGAATCAAGCCAATCAAGCAAACGTTAGTACTTACAGTGTATAAGACCTATGCTAAGAATATAAAAATTAAAAATGATACAGGCTTCTTCCCTCAAGGAGCTTACATTCTATTGACAACTTTCTAATACTTTTTAGCTGTTCTATTACCATTAAGCAGAGCAACAAGTGGCACAATGGTTAAGAGCACATTGTCCTGGCATCAGTTCAAATCCTGTCACAGACATTAAGTGCATGACCCTGGGACAGTCATTTAATTCTGTTTGCCTCAGTTTCCTCATCTGTAAAATAAACTAGAAAGAGAAATGGCAATCCAATCCAGTATTTTGACCAAGAAAACCCCAAATGAGATAGTGTAGAGTTGAACATAAATGAAATGACTGAACAAGAAATACTATTAACCAGTTATTTTTATTCTCTTGTTGCCTCTTGTGTAGTAGCTGTGTCTGCTAAAATATATTGTAATATATAAGATATTATATGTCTTTTGCATCCTCCAAAGTGCCTTAAACAGCACTTAGAATCTGCCGAAATAGGACTGTTATTTGTCTGTTTGAAATTTCCAGGTATAGAGGCTCCCTTCACCCTTACTACAGATATACAACTCACTGATTACTTAATATCTTAAGAGAGTTTCCTGGAGGTGCTAAGAGATTTAAAACATTAATATGTTTCAAAAGAAAAACTAAAATCCAGGTCTTCCTGACTCCAAGAGTCAGTCCTCTGTCCATTCTAAAATACAGTATGCACTCAATAAATACTTAAGACATCAATCACAGCATTTAGAGTTGGAAAGAATCATAGAAGTCATTGAGTTTAATCCCTTTATTTTATACATAAACTGATGCATAGAAAGTGTAAATGATTTGCTCAAAGTCACATGGCCAGTAAATATCTGTGACAGGATGTTAATTAGATCTTCCTGATTCCAAATCTATTAATCTTTCCACTACTCTACCTGATTAAACAAGTGGTTCCTATGGATGCTATGAAATACCATTTTGAAATAACATTTCAAAACAATCATAACCTTCATTATCATCACCTTCATACATTAGCCAAGGCAATTCTAATGGAATTCTGGTGTCTTCTTACCCCATAGTTCATATTTCCTCAACACAGGAGATTTAGTAGAAAGAATAGCTAGGGGGAAAAAAAGTCATGTAGCTCTATAAATGGCTTTGGGAAATAAAACTCAAAACTTCACCCCTTATCACTACCCTCAACAATCTGATATCTAAGAGACTGGTTTTTAATTTTTTTAAAAGAACTTCTCAAGGGCTTTTTTATCTTGGATAAATACAACTCCTGGATAGTTCTGAAGCAGTCACCCTGAGTGCTGCATATTAATTGCCAACTGAAGCTAGAAGACCAATTTCAGCTTTAATCTCTACTGGAGAATCTGAGCAGCATGACTTTAATCTATCTTCCTTTCTCCTCTTGGTTGGAAAGAAGCACTCTGCTTTGACAGCAGAAGCCACTGAAATAAAAGTTAGATTCTATAAAGACAAACATTGCATTTGTGCATCTCCACTTGGTTTGTTTTGCTTTTTTAATATGAATGTCCTCTTCTGCCAAAGAAAAGACAGGACAGCTCAGAATGGGAATCCAGGCAATGTGTTTTTCGATCTTAAGCTCAGCCTTACTTCAGTACCTAAGGATGTAATCTAATTATTTCACTTGGGATGGAAAAGAGCTACTAATAATAAATGTTGAACTTCAATTTTCAGAGAGCATAATGTTATATGATTTGCATTTATATATCTCTAGAAGAGTTATAAATTTTAAACATTAGAATTTAAGTTAAGAATCAAAGGGCAATGAGGAGGCACATGGTGGATATGAGCAGGTTGCAATATATTACAAAAATTTATGCAAGAAGAGCAAAAGAAGAGCATCAAGAACATATTACCAGTTTTAAAAAATGGACCAGTCATGAAAGGAGAGCAAGGGAAAACTAGTGGACAGCCCACATGCTGAACTGATGTTCACTTGATACCATAACCCTTCTGCAAATCATGTAGAGAAATACTATGGTGAAATGTAGGGAGGCAAAGATACAAGTTACACAAGATAAGCAAATATGGATGGAATGGGATTTGAGTCTTGGAGGGCAAAGAACCATATCTACAATAGCACAGATCCATTGGGGATAATAATATCACAACAAATATGATGCTTTAAATTTTTACAAAGCATTTTCCCCACAGCAATCCTGGGAGTGAGATTATTATCACTACTTCACAAATCAGGAAATTGAGACCCAAGGGCCTATGATCACAAAGCTAGGAAATGTCAGACACATTGTTCAAAGACAAAGTTTCTATACTTAGGTCCATGGGCAAGTTTTCAACTGTATTAGAGACATATTTTATACCAGTTGTCCCAAGAACAGTTAAAGATGGGGAAATCTGCTAGTTTTGCCTGTGTCCTGAAGAAAGTGAATGCTTGGTTAGATTATCATTAAATAAAGTTATCCTCCAACTGACTTGAAAGATTGGCTATTAAAAAACTTTTTCTTTCAATTCAAAGCCCTGGTGACATGCCTTCTGAAATATCCATCATCAAAAATACATCCAGAAATGCCGAAAGGAAAATAAAATACACTTTTTTCCCCAAGCAAGTTCTTATTAATAATGTATAAGAAGCCTTCACTTTCCTTAGAAATAATCTTATGAAAATTGTTCTTTCCTTGTTGATCTTTTCAGAACTTGGCATACAAATTTCAAAGGGTTTGCTATGTTTTGGAAGTAGCATGAAAAGAATTTAAGCAAAATGTCATACAATCAATATAAGATTATTTAAGAAAAAAAATGTTCCTAATTAGAATACTTTTTTAAAAAAGTAATTGTTGTATAAAAGGAACCCGAAGCAAATGTGCTCAGATTTGGTTGAGATTACAATGGAAGAAAGCCTGGCATTCAGGAAGGAAAGGTTTCCTAGAAAGAGTTGATGCATTTCCCATAAGCAGACTGCCTCAGGAGTATGAACTCCAGTGCAGTCATTGGCAGTGAGTCAGCCATGGTCTGGTACCAGATTTAATTAGAAGCACGGAAATCAGAGGCCATTTTCTTTAATATCATGTGTGAAACAGATGTCAATACATGGAAAAATTAAGAAGGATAATAAATTTAAGCTGTCAAAAGCAAAAAAGGAAGTAAAGGGGATGAATATCAGAACTCAAATGCAACCATGGCAACAACGATTTGTGCCCTATCTAGCTATTCAAGACAGAAAGGCAGGAAGTCTCAAAGATTTAAGAAACTACAAGTTTAATAATACAACCAGCTTCTTGCAAATGTCTCTCATTTTGTGGCTCTGCTGGGGCTCCAGCTACTTGGGTAGTAAAGATACCATGTGCACAGGAATATAATCTTGAATTGTGCTTTCCTATTAAAAGTGGTACCATAATCCAACCATTCTGGAGAGCAATTTGCAACTATATTCAAAAAGTTATCAAACTCTGCATACCCTACTACCGGGCTTATATCCCAAAGAGATATTAATGAAAGGAACGGGACCTGAATGTGCCAAAATGTTTGTGGCAGCCCTTTTTGTAGTGGCTAGAAACTGGAAGATGAATGGATGTCCATCAATTGGAGAATGGTTGGGTAAATTATGGTATATGAATGTTATGGAATATTATTGTTCTGTAAGAAATGACCAACAGGAGGAATACAGAGAGGCTTGGAGAGACTTACATCAACTGATGCTGAGTGAAATGAGCAGAACCAGGAGATCTTTATACACTTCAATAATAATACTTCATATGATGATCAATTCTGATGGACATGGCCATCTTCAACAATGAGAAGATCCAAATCAGTTCCAATTCATCTGTAATGAATAGAACCAGCTACACCCATAGAAAGAACTATGGCAAAGGAGTGTGGATCACAATATAGCATTTCCATTTTTTCTATTTTTGTTTGCTTACATTTTTGTTTTTCCTTCTCAGGTTATTTTTACCTTCTTTCTAAACCCGATCTTTCTTGTGCAGTAAGATAACTTTATAAATATGTATACATATATTGTATTTAACATATATTTTAGCATATTTAACATGTATGGGACTTCCTGCCATCTAGGGAAGGGGGTGGAGGGAAGGAGGGGAAAAGTTGAAAGAGAAGTTTTTGCAACGAAGGGTCAGTTTTGAAAAAAATTATTCATGCATATGTTTTGTATGTGAAAAAGCTATAATAAAAAGTGGTATCATAATACAAAAATTCAGCTTTCCATAGCTTCCCAAAGCCATGTTCTTTTTTTTCATGCCAGAGACAGATGAGGTAACTGAATCCATTTATTTAGACTTGTGATAGATCAATATAAGGGCACCAAACTGGCTATGTGCAACATAGTCAAAAAAGAACAGACTTTATATAATAGGTCTAACACACAATTCTGGTGAATACTTCTTTATGATCTAATAACTGGTTATGAAGATGACTTTGATAATAAAATGCAAACTTGAGCTTTTCTTATATGTAGCTTTAGCACAGAAATGGTTTTTTAAAAAAGGTTTTTAAAACCTGTGATTTAACAAAAAAAACTATGGCAGTATGGTAAAGCCTATGGACCCCTTCTGCAAATCATGTTTTCCAATGATTGAAGGAGATGCTCATTTTCAACTAGATCTTAGTAAAAATAAAAGTCAGCCATGACTTTTCCCATGCAAGTTCATAGATGCTCCCCTCCCTCAATCTATTAAAGAATAGATTTCTTTGGAGTTTATGAATCCTGCCTTTGAAGAAATCTGTTTTGTTTCAATGGACCTGCATGAAATGCATATCATGTATATGGGATATAAGTAATGTAAAAAGAAATACACCTTAATTGAATCATTATTCCAAGAGGCTTTTATCTAAATGCTTTATCTAAACACAGACAGATGCTATGACAGCACTAAGCATGGAGTCAGGAAGGCCCCAAACACTGACTGGCCCCATAACCAGTTTCCTCATCTGTAAAATGGCAATAATAATAATAATAATAATAATAATAATAATAATAATAATAATAATAATAATAATAATACCTACTTCCCAGAATTCTTTGAAGATCAATTGAAATCGTAAATGTAAAGTATTTGTTTGGGTTTTTAACCTTAAAGCACTCTAAAGGTTAGTTATTATTATCTTCAATTGTTATATAACACCACAATTTTAAGATGCTATGGCTTCTAATGCTTCAGTGTACCTGGAAAATCCATACTTAAAGGAATCTAGGGTAATTTTTGTAAGCAAAATAAATTCTTTTAAACAAGTAAATAGTTCAATCAACCAACATGGTAAGAGTATGTTATATTCCACTACACTTTATTTTCCATTTCACTAAAAATCAACAACTTTATATATACCTATTTCTGCAAAACACATTAAAAAAAAAAAAAGATTTGTTAATGGCAATCTACTAAAGGTTTACAAGAGGATGTTAGCTCTTGCATAAGCCACATCTGCTCCAGCCAACTGCCAAAGCACAAAGGATTTTTTTTCTCCTCTTGGTTGAAAATGAGTACAAGTTTCACTAATATCTGTACTTTAAAACCGTGTAATTTTTAAAGCTTTTTATGGATAATAAATTCTGATGGTCTACTCTTTAAAAAACAAAAACAACCAACTGATGGGAGTTGCAACTGCAGTAGAATCGATGTAAATTTGGCCCATGTTTGTTTTTGCAAACAGCTGATGAGACAAGATGTGGCATTCCAAGCTTTATGATCCTTGATGGCTGTAGTTAATATATCAAATATTTCAAAATGACTTCTAAAGTATTTTCCTTTGTCTGATGAGTTCAGAGAAAGACAGCTTTTGAGCAGAGAACACTTACACATCTTCTGATCTTTTTTTTTTTTTTTTATTCAGTTGCCTGTGATTTCCACCCCTTTCAGAAAAAAGCAGTTCATCTGATTTACAAGTTTAGATTTTCATATATCAGGGCTTCTTAAAGGCACATCTACTGAACTTTTAAAAGAAACAGATGATATTGATTTACTATTAAACTAGAACCAATGGATGGAGTTAATTGAAAAGTTCTTCCAGAAGTTTAAACTAGGTCCTAAATTTGAAAGAAGGATGGAAAAGAGAGAGAATGTTTTTGCATAAAGGAGAAATGTCTTGATTGCTTCCGATATGACCACTCATTGTCACGTATGTGACTGGGCAATTTTATGAGCCAGAGTTTCCTCTAAAAAAGCAACACAGTTGAACTAGAAACTCTCTAAGGTTCCTTGCAGTTTTTCAATATAGGATCTTTGATCACATAATGCTAGACACAAAAGAGAAAGAAGGTTTGAAGAAAACAACAAAAATCTAGCTTATTTGGCTGGGATAGGAAGTCTTAAATGTAGAGTAATGAAAACCCTCATCAAAATCAGGAAATAGAGAGGAGGGCCATAAAGTGTTTGCTCAGAAATCAGCTAAAGGAAACTGGTAGTCACTGAAGTATGTCAGCAGGAAGAGGCCTATTCCATAAACTGATTTTTGCTCTGCCTAGGTATAAGACTGGAAATAAGCTGATGAATTAAAGCTTGAGACACAGAGAAATAGACAAGTCTGTAGGAAATGAGGAAAGACGTACCCTTGCTACCAAAAAGTAAATAAGATTGGAGAAAATCTTACAAAAATTAAGTTAGATACCAAAATTTGTGAGGTACCCAGAGATTTCTAGAGGAAAAACAGCAGGTACAAAAACCCATAGGAAATTATTAAAACCACTTCTGAAATGCCTAACTGTAAAAACATGAATACAATTATTCAAGAACGCTCATGTTCCAGATTCTAGTGATCACTCACTCTCTCAGTCAGCAATCATTTATTCAACAAGTTATGTACAACACATATGATAGGAAAAAAGGGGTCTACATCCCATCTTCCTTAACCAATCATGCAGCACCAAACCTGAGTTTTTACAATATGCAGCTGAACACCCTCATTATCTTCTCTTCCTGTACTCCACCTCATTTTTGCTAAATCTCTAAGGAACTATCTTCATCTAAATCGGATCCCATTTGGGACAAAAAGATTCTGCTTTCAAGTCTTCCTCTCACAAACTCAAATGAGCAACCTGGGATAGCTATCCACAATATGGAGGAATAAAAACAAACAAACAAACAAAACCAAAGGAGTGTTGGATCTAGAGATCAAAGAACCATGGTTCTACCCCCAAGTTCTTCTGTTTGTGATCTTGCTACCAGAGAAGCCCCTTTCACTTCCCAATGTTTCCATTTTCCCCACATGTCTAAAGACATAATTGGAAGAAACAGCCAAAGAGGTCCTCTCCTCAGAAAGGCTGTGACTGGACTCTTATTATAGTTCTTTAGAGAATGATTTTTTTTTTTTAATGAGCAACATCCCTTGCCTGTGGTCTTATAATGAGTTTTTGAGGTAATTTCAATTTCTAATGTGTATGCACATCAATAGATATATCTGAAATTACTCCTTCTTTATTGCTATGTTGTGCCCTGCTTCATCTCAGGGATCAGGGATTTGTAGCAGGAAAGAACCAGAGAGGTCATTAAGTTAGAGATAAGATAAACAGAATTAAATGACTTGCCTAGGGTCACACAGATAGTAAGTGTAGGAACTTGAAAGAGAATCAACTGAACCTTTGTAATGTAAATATTGAGGCCAACAAAACTTCTTTAAATCCCATTATTATTTACTGATGGTAAACATCTACTTTAAAGACAACCACCCAAAATGGTGAAAAGTTTACTTGAACATACACAAAAGAGGAAACTCAAGACTTAATGAGATTCTTTATTCAATTGTTGACACTCTTTACTCAAGAGAAATACACAGTTAAGCAAACAGTTTTGATAACTTGATCAATCTATAAATATATGATCAAATATTTAAGAAGATTCAAAGAGAGCAAAGATTAAAAATATTTCTCAAAAAGGCAATGGTGAGCACACTGGCCAGTGGACTTATTCCATCCCCATCTCCTTGCTTACTTCATATCAACTGTTTTCAGCTTATATAAACCCACTATAGTGATTTCTCTAAATAATGTATGTGCCGCATTCTGTTTTCTAACATTTATACAACACCTGTGACAGATTCTGAATTTCCAATTGGTGTCTGATACGTATGGCCAAAGTTACAAAATTCTTAACATTTTACTCTTGGTTTTTAAAGAATTATCTAATATTTTGAAGCCAGTGAGAACACTGGAGAACAAGATTTTAACATCCTAACAATTGAACCTTCTTTGATGATTCTCTTTATCTGCATATACCATTAACTTGTTTGTGGATGTAGCGGTGAATTAATCAATCATAAGAATTATAATGCAGTTAGAAAGGTACAGAAACAGCCATCACTACTGCAACTATCTTTTAGTTGGTCCTCCAGCCACAAGTCTCCATCTTTTTGATCAGCTACAAATTGATCTCTCTAAAGCACAGATATGACCACTTCAAAACCACCATTCAATCAACTCCAGTGGCTCCCTACTGTCTCCAAGATGAATTTAAAAAATCCCTGATTTGGCTTTTAAAGTCATTCATAGCATCACTTTTGTCTATTTGTCTAGTTTTCTTAAAACTTATACTCAACCATCCCCTCCAAATACATTTTGCCATTCAGTGACACTGGCCTTCATTCTCAGATTTCAAACATTTCCACTGACTGTCCATACTGCCAATAAAAGTCAAGTTCAGAAGAGCCCTTAACAGCCCTTAACCTCTTGAACACAGTCCCTCCTCAATGATGCTTCCCAGTTTCCCTAGCTTCCTTCAAATGCCAGCTAAAATCTCTCTGACAGGAAGTCTTTCCCAACCCCCCTTAATTCTAATGCCTTCCTTCTATGATTAATTTCAATTTAACTTACATAAATCATGTTTTTATGCCCTCTCCCTCAACACATTTATAAGTTCCTTGAAAGCAGACGGCCTTCTATCTTTCTCTGTATGCACAGTGTTTATTAGCACACTCCCTGGCACATAGCTAGAACTTAATATGCTAGCTGGCTGACTAAAATTCTGTGACACCATTCCAGAACAAATCTGAGGTCATATCTTATAGGCCGATACACCCTTTAAAGAAAAAGTTAAAATCCCCAACCTTATGCAATAAGAAAAAGAAGAGAGATATTCTTGAACCTAGACAATAATCAACTTTACCCAGAAACAGGTTGATTGACAATCCTTGTAATTTCACTCCACTGAGAACAATAATAGGTACTATTTTTATTCATACCAGTACTTAATCCTTTTGGGCGTGGTAATATTCTGGATGGCACTGATTTCTATGGCTTAATTACATATTGCCTAAAACAGAATAGCTTTTCTTTAGCTTTGTTTTTATTGATTTCACAGATCCAGCCCAAAGGGATATTACAGCTAAATGAGCAATCATTTTACCAACTGAAATACCAACATATTTTTCTCTGAAGAATTTTCAAAATATGAAGAGCCTTCTATATCTGATCATCTAAGATTTTCTCCATTTCTCTTCTCTACTTTTTTTTGTTGTTGTTCCCTCCTCCCCCCAATGCTGTATTTATACATCCCTGACTCTGTTTGCCAACAGTCAATATCTTGAGGACAAAGAGTGTTTTCTACTTCCTTTCTAACTTCTTGGTGTTCCAGTCTAGCGCATAGATTTACATACAATGAATGTTCAATAAACGTTCAAATGACTCACCATCTTCCTTTATTCCTTTCCAGTGATCCTTGTTGTCTTTTCTTTTCATCAGTCTGTTAATGGCATCTCTCCAAAACAATTGTTCCCATGGCTTATCTCTACCAGGCTTCCTCTAGACTAAGTACAAAGTCATGATTATCAGAGAGAATTTATGAGCAGAAAGGAGAGTGTTCTAAAACTGGCATTACCCCCAGAGTGCTTTAATTTGGTGCCTTATGTGGGGAGTAATCAGTACTCTAATCTTACAATTCTAAATTTTTCATTACATCTACATATTTCTTTATATACAACTTTTTTGAAAATTCTGTGTGTTTTAATGTCAACCCTCCCAATTTTTTTTTTAAGAGTCATCATAAGGAAATCAAGAAATAAAAGACAACTTATCAAGCTGCCTCAGTGGTGTAAAGCTCCAATCTAGTCACCTCTGGGGTGAGGTGTCCTGCTTATATCATTACCTCCAGCATCAAATATAAACTCCTCTGGTTGACATTTTAAGCTCTCCACAACCTGCCCTTCTAATCTTCTTGTTCCACTGCACTATACCTACCATCCAGTCACACTGGTCTGCTTCTGACATGACATTCCACCTTCTTTCTCCAAGCCCCTGCACTGGCTTCTTTCCATACATGCCATGTTCTGCCCTTTCATTTCCATCTCTTGATTTTGCTGCCTTTTTTTCAAAGATAACTCAAGTACCACTTTCTACAAGAGTCCTTCCTTGTTCTCCCCAATTCCAGAGACTAATAACTTCTCTTCTGGGATCACCTTCCATCTACTTGGCACATACCTTAAACATACCTAACTATTTACAAGTTATCTTCCCCCGACATTAGAGCATCAGTTCTGTGAGAGCTGGCAAGGACTACTTTATCCTTTCTTTGTATTCCCTGTAGAGTTTTATATAGGGCCTACTGGCACAGAGTTCACACTTACCAAATGACTACTGAGTGAATGAATTTCAAAAAAAATTTTCTTCTCAGTAGCAATGATGGTTAGGCGAGTTTCTATATATAAAGTGAATACTATCTACACTAACAGCAATGAACTCAAAAACTCCTTTCTATCATGGTACCTTAAAGAGAGTTTTATCACACCAGAACTTTGGTCTTACAGAGCTAACAACAAAAATAAGCAAAATGATTTGAGGAATCATCCTACAAACAAGTCATTAAGGACATTAAGGACAAATCAACAAGACATTAAGGGACAACTTCAAGAAGTAGATGTCTCTTTCAAAGATTACTTTTTTAGATATAATTATGTTATGATATCCATAGCCAGCCACATCTTATCTGTATATCTTATATATAGCTAGCTATATCTTACTACCAAAAACAGCTTTAAGATAATTTTCTTAGTAGATAGAATATGGAATCTACACTCAGTAAAACTTATCTTCCTGAGTTCAGATCTAACCTCAGAAATACAGGAACAAGCTGCGCAAGTCACTTAACCCTGTCTACCTCAGTTTCCTCAACTGTAAAAAGAATTAAAGAAGGAAATCGCAAATCATTCCAGACTCTTTGCCAAGAAAACCTCAAATAGGCAGATGCAACTGATAAGACTGAATAATAACAAATAGCACTAAATGGAATACAGGGATAAGGCTAATTCTATTTTGAAAAGTTAATTCAGGATTCCTTGATTGTCATATCTGCTGCTGTCAATGTTTATAGATGAAAACAAAAATATGAGTGATGATTCAGCTCTTACAGACTAATGCTAGCAGTGTTTTGCCTTTTTAAAAAAAAAACTTCATTTGTACCAATAGAAAATGATAGAATTCAAGTCATTCCCCAAATCATAAATGGTCAAAAGATATGAACCAGAAAATTTCAGATGAGGAAATTCAAATCATCTATAGGTATATAAAAATGTTCTAAATCACTACTTATTAGAGAAATATAACTCTAAGGTATCACCTCCCATCTATCAGATTGGCTAAGATGACAAGAAAAGATAATGACAAATGTTGGAGAGGATGCTGGAAAAATGGAATACTAATGCACTATTGGTGGAGTTGTAAACTGACCTATGCTCAAAGGACTATAAAACTGCATATCCTTTGATCCAGCAGTGTCCCTATTAGATCTATATCCCAAAGAGGTCACAAAGGAGGGGAAAGGACCCACATGTGCAAAAATATCTATAGCAATCCCTTTTGTGGTGACAAGAAATTAGAAATAGAGAGAATATCATCAATCCGGGAATAGCTCAATAAATTATGGTATAAGAATATAATGGAATATTACTATGAGAAATGATAAGCAGGCTGATTTCAAAAGAGTCTGGAAAAACTTACACGAACTGATGCTGAGTGAAATAAGCAGAACCAGGAGAACATTGAACACATTGTACACAGCAAGCTTGTGGTGTGTGATGATCAACTGACAGACTTAGTTCTTCTCAGCAACACAGTGATTCAAGGCAATTGCAGTAGACTTGTCATGAAATACATCAGAGAAAGAACTATGAAAATTGAATGGATCAAATCATTTTTTTCTCACGTTTTTTCCCTTTTGTTATGATTTTTCTTTCACAACATGAATAATATGGAAATGTTTAAAATGACTACATGTATAACCTATATCAGATTGCTTCCTCTCTTGGGGAGGAATAGGTGAAGAAGAGAGGCAGAAAAAAAAATTGGAACTCAAAATCTCACCAAAAAATGAAGGTTGAAAACTATCTTTACAGATAATTGGGGGAAGGGAATAAAATATTATTAATTAAGGGCAAAAAAGAAAATTTATCTTCTAGCTGTATTTTGGTAGCAGGATATCCAAGCATTATATTGTTACATCATAATTACATTTATAATGATATAATGTTACACCACCTAAGTCCAAAATTCCTTTGGGACTATTTTGGCCTTTTATACCCTTACATAACAAAAATACATGTTATTTCTTCTCCAAATGAAGCCTTTTTTTCTGACTGCACGGTAAAATGGAAGTTAAATGAAACTTGCATACAATTATGACTCTTGAGGGTAGCAATACTAATAGTGAGAGACAGCATTTGTATAGCTTGAGTGTTCAGAGTGCTGTAAAAATGTTATCTCATTTGATCCCATAGCTGTAATGTGAGAAAGTAGGTGATTATTAGTCCCATTTTATAGATATGGAAACGGAATCTGCCAAAGCCCAAGATAATATAGCTAATAAGTTTCTGAGGCAGGATTTGAACACATGTCTTCCTGACTCAAAGTCCAGCATTCTATCTATGACACTAGATAGCTTAGTAGCAAATAGTTTCTTAGGAAGTCAAGTCAAAAAAAGCCTCTGTTAAATGCTTATTATGTTCTAGACACAATGCCAAGCAGACAACTGCAAAGTAGTTTTCACAATCAAGATCTATATAGGATTAATGGGAGATAAGATAGTGGTATTATGGGAGATGAGGAAAGTATTCTTGAAGCAGATAAGATTTTCACTAGAAAGGGAAATTGGAGGAGTCAGTTAATAAGCTGGTAGCTACAATGGGCTAGGCATGATGCTAATGATAGGGATACAAAGGTAAAAGGCAGACTTATTCTACTGTTGTTGCTGAGGAAAGCAACATATGATTAGGGACAAGCAAGGTCTGTAGAAATCAACTGGAAATGAGCATCGGAGGGAAGGCACAAAAATTAAGAGGGCTTAGGAAAGATTTCATGTAGTTGCAAGATCTAAGTTGGGACTAGAAGAAATCCAGAGAAGTCAGGAAGTAAAGATGAAGGAAAGCATTCCAGGGAGGGGGACAGTCAGTGGAAAATATCCCGAGTCTGGAGATGGAGTATCATCTTCAAGGAATAACAACGAGCCTGTGTCACTGAGAGCACTGGGGTCGGGGAAGAAGGGGGAAGGAGAAGGGGACGTGCTACACAATTTATCACAAGACAATCTGGTGATGAACCTATATGAACTAAGCCAGAACTGGTTCTTGGACAAGTCATATACAGTCAGTCCATAACTGGGTTCAAACTCAGTGTTTCTAGTTTAGTAGATGGCATAGGTTTTGAGAACCCAGGGTCATACATATGATATAACAGGGGGAAATAAGCCATTAATGGAAAAGCATGTGTATATATACATATATTTGCATATGTATATGTATGTATAGGTAACACATATAAGACTTTAAACAAGATTTTATTGTCAGAGCTTCAAAACCAGTTATCCCCAAATCTTCTCTACATCTTTGATTTCCCTATTCTATAGAGCCCCTCCTTTTTCTACCTGGAAGCATGTAAAGAAAACAAATTGTTGAGAAGATTTAAGACAAATTGCTCTTGCTATAACTGCTGGAAGGCTAAGCTTATAATAGGAAGCTACTTACTAAAGGCTCCCTTCCTGTGGATTCATATTACTTTTTTTCTGGGGCAGTTAGGTATAGTGTTTAGATTTCAATTCATGTGACAAATCTTTTAAATGAAATGAGACCTGAAGACAGAAGCCTCTCTTAAACAAAGAAAGTTGTTCTGATCATTCCCCAGCATGCAGGACTGTATTAGACTTGGACATAGTAATGGTTTATCTGGGTTTTCTGAATTTTAATAAACTTGGCCACTTAATTCCAAAAGGATATTGCTTAATTTAATTTTTTTGTTTGACTATATGTATTAGGAACAACTCTGCTGCTTTCAAGTGTTTTCTGAGTTTTTTTTCCTAATTGTTTTCTTTTGCACTACATTTCATTGGAAATAGACTATAAACCTTACAAAAACACACAGTGCTTGAAATAGACCAAGAAGACTCAGACAAATATGTATATGCATATGAAAGAAAATTATTTTACCGAAGGTCAGCATATTTTCCTCACCGTTCTCTACTACAATAATTAATTTCATCATCTTGATTACCTAAAACTTTCTAAGTACCTTTCTTGGTGGCATAGGTGCATGTTACAAAAATGTCCTATAAAACAAATTTATGTAAACTGAGTTTTTTTCCCCATGATTTTACATTATTAAACCAGAGATACTTTCTTATTAAAGAAAATACCAGCTCTCTTGTGAAACAAAATCACTGTGAGAATAAAACAGCTTTACAAATTACATTCTTAAGAAAAGGGATAATGGCAATTTTCTGATATAACTAGAAAATTATAAATCCTATGTTTTAATCAAAGTAAAAGATAAAAGAAAAAACCTCAAATGCAAATATATACAGGATAGCATCAATCATTTACAATATGATCATCTGCTTAACAGATGATCTACTACAGTTAGTATGGCAACATAGCTGTTTTTTTTTTAACAGCATCAAAATGTTATAAGTTTGCTTTTTATGTTAAACTTTTCCCATCACTTGAACTTAAAATCTATCATTTCAAACCTTTTTTATCATTAACACCTATAGCTGATTACCTAATCCTTGAGTAGGAGATCAGACACATATACTAAGGGGTGTTATGTCCAATTTTTGATAAATACTGCATAAAACTGGTTAATTATTCATGAAAACAACAAAAAATAAATTATGCCAGTAGTAAGAATTTTATTCTCAACCATTTGGAATATATTCAATGTTTGTCAAGTTAAAAGGATTAGGCATTTGACCTAATGGTAGTAGTGGCTGAGACAAAACAGAAAGTTAAGTAGTACAAAATTTCCAAATACTAAAGGTGTTATTTTCCAGAGTGGATATATGCAGTTTATAGTCAGACTTTTGTTAAATGATTTTCTGTTAAGGCACGGATCTCTCTAACATGAGCTATAAATGTTATGTTCCTATTATATACTGATTTAGGATGTGTGATATTTAGAAGAGATATCTAAAAGGACATGGTAGATTGGAATCTTGTTAGATATTTTGTTTGAAAAGGATGAGGTTTATCATAAGTATATGACATAGGTAATTTGCAACTTATCATCCTACCTATAGTTCTTTCACAATATCTAATTTAATTAACATTTACTAAACACCTTTCAAATATAGTGCTAAACACTTGAGATACAAAGAGGCAAAAGATAGCTCCTGCCTTTAAGAAACATAATCTATTTACAAGAAAACTACTCAAGATTATTTTGTTATTTCTGTAGATAATCTCTTTGCTTTTTGCCTAACAAATGCCATCTTTATGCAAAATAAGTACCATATTGGATCAGTTAAATGGGCTCACAGGGTTCATATTTACTTTGACACATTTTCTAAAATTATTGTTTTTAAAAGTTAAAAGTCATGGGATAGAAAATGCCATCCACACTCAAAGAAAGAACTATGGAGAATGAATGCAGATCAAAGCATACTATTTTCACCTTTTTCCCTCCCCTTTCTCATGGTTTTTCCCTTTTGTTCTGATTTTCCCCCAACATGACTAATATGGAAATATATTTAAATGATTATTTTTACATATAAATAAATTAAATCAGATTGCTTGCTTGTCTTGGGGAGGAGGGAAATGGGAGGGGAATTGGAAGTCAAAATCTAACAAAAATGAATGCTGAAAACTATCTTTTCATGTAATTGGAGGAAAAAAATACTATTAAGTCAAAAATAAAACTTAAATTTTAGATTTTTTACATGTAATAGGACTTTTTGAAATGCTAAAATAATTTTTTAAAAGTTAACATTTAAAATTTTATTAAATAAGGAATATTACAGGGTATTTCATATATTCATTCAATATAATAATATTATATTGATAATAAAAATTAATTCAATAAGTGCCTACTATGTGCAAGGTAATGCAGGCATACATAATAATAAAAATAATAAAGACATTTATAGAGCAGTTACAATGCCAGACATTGTGCTAAGTACTGAAATCATTAAGACATTTTCTATCCTCAAGCAACTTATAATTTAGCATAAATAATGCTTGTGAGATTATATTAATGGGTTTGAAAGCATTGTATGAATAAATTATTTACAAATTCTGCCTCATTTTTAATGATCAATAGCCTTAATACGTCTTACCGAGATAATTCCTAAACTACTAAAATCAAAGTTAACTATCATACTAAGTGTAAAAAATAACAAACTTCAGATGGAAATGAATCATTCAAGAAATGTTTGCTATTGAAATTTAAAAAAAAATTTACCAATGAATTGACAAAATTAACTTTAATTTGTTAGCAATAGTTTTGTATATATGTGTTGGAAGAATGGTTTTCTCCTCTAGAAATAAATAAATCAGTTTTCATTACGTATTGGGAAATCATTTGAGAATTTTAATGGAAATTTCATCTTTCTATTCCAGTCTATGAATGAATTGGGAGGGGAGATGAAGATTGAGTTAGCTAAATACTTCAATATTCTAAGTCTGTAATGTAAATTTTGATAGAACAGCATATCTCTTTTCATATTTATTATTATATATAAAGAATTTTAATATATTTACCTACTATATTTGAAGAATTACACCATTTGTAGTGGAAAAAAACATATGTAATGCAAAGGATCATGGCCAAGAGCTCAAGTGATCTTTAGAGGCCATTTTGGTGAAATCTCTCATTTTACAGAAGTAGAAACTTAAGTATAAGGATGTGGCCTGACCTGTCCAAGGTTACAGGGTAAGTATCATCAATGAGACCTGAGCCCAGTTTCTCTTCCTCCTCAGCCAAGGCTCTTTCTGCTGGTGGCCACCTCAATACTTCTCAGAGGAAGAAATGAGAGTTCTGGCTATAACAACTAAGATGAAGCCTTTCTATATGAACTTCATCTTTTGTTTTCACTGACAGCTGCCCAAAAGCAGATTAATATAATGAATTAGAGATAATTTACCTCTTAATGATTCAACGAGATTCACTGTATCTCAATTAATTTGGCAAATAAAATAACTGGATCAAAATTGTGCTTTGTGATGCAGCTGCAAAATGAAATCTGGAAAATTATGAAAGAAAAGATTATTTTAAAATTTACAAGAATGGACATTAGAGCTCTCTAACATTAACATAATTCTAATATATTATGTTTGCTTCTCTTGTCAGGATCTAAACTGCTTTAATTTGAAGCAAATCTACCTTTCTCATAGATGACTAAAGTTCTAAGTTCAGATATCTATCTATAAGTCTCACATTATGAAATAGTAACAATATTTCCAGTTTGTTATTCACATAGGCTATAGGAGCTATTTTCTACTTTTTAAATATATCTTTTGTCTAGTTTTTTCTCTATCAAATTGAAAACCAGTATAGTACACCGAGGACATTTTTCATGTCACTGAGAGGGAGAAAATAAAGACAGAACATTGATGACAAAATCACATTGGAAATAAATGGACAAATATACCTCAGATTTACCACCTTTTTCACAATTATTTGCAAAGAGAATATGAACTGGCCACTAATTCTGAATTATTTTTTGGAAGAGGAATTTGTGTGTGAGGTTCCTCACTTAGCATGGAGCATGGCTATTATCTCTCCACTTCTTTTAGGAAACATTAAAGGTCAATTAAAATAAATGAAGATGAGGTTCATAACATGTGAAAAAATGAAGAATAAAAACAATCAAATGATTTCTACAGTCTGGGTTAATGGTATAATTATCTCTATCTATAGGCATAACTCTAAATTACCAGTACAGTCTTGCCCTTTCAGATGTCGCTATCTCCTTCTCAGCAGAGAGCCGTGAGAAGGGGGCCTCAAAGCCATGAGGGCCTGAATTCAGGTGCCACTTGGGGCACAATCAGGCTATTTGGGCAAGTTGCGTCACTTCTCAGAGTTCCAGGCCCCTGCTCTGGTAAAGGGAACTTCCTCACCCAGGAGTTTATATATTAATTAAATTAATTAATTAATTATTAATTATTAAAATATTAATTTTCTAACTCAGTGTTTTAAAATCATTTTCCCTTCTGGAATCCTTACTTTCTCTCTATCCCATCTCTCCATACTTAAGCCTTATCTTCCATCCACCTGCAAAACTGATCATCTTAAAGTGTTAGTATGACTATATTCCTTCTCCCCACCCCTCATATTCAACCCTGGGACTCCCATTTGTTGTTGTATAGAAACTCATTTGTTCCTATAAATAATAAATATAAAAATCCTCTGCTTGCCTTTTAAAGCCATTCAAAATCTCATCCCATCCTAATTTTCCAATATCCTTATACCTCATATCTCCAAGTATTCTGTAATCTAGAGACACCGGTCTCATTGTTTCCTAAAGAAAATATTCCATCTTGGAAATCTATTTGTTTTCACTGACTGCCTTCCATGCCTGGAATTCTCTTCCTCCTTCATTTCCTGAGTTTCTTCAAGTATTAGAAAAATCCCAACTTCTACAAGAAGCTTTTTCCAATTCCCCTGAATACTAATGGCTTCCTCTGTTGTTTTCTCGCTAATTTATTATGCATATATATTTGTGTGTGAATGGATGCATACATATGTACACACACATAATTTAAATAGTTGCTTTCATCTTGTCACCCATTAGAGTGCAGAGTGACTTGTTTGATTCTTTTCTTCATATCCCAGCATTTGGCATAATGCCTAACATATAGTAGGTGCTAAAGTACTTGTTGACAGAATACAAAATTAATTTTATGACTCCCTATCCAAGCTCTCTATTCATGGTTAATATAGCAACTGATTGGTAACTAAATGCTAAATAGCTAAATGCTACAAGATCTGGTGAGTTTCTATTATCTGATGTCATATTCCTCTTCCAGAATGAAGGACAAACAACAAGGAACTCCTTTTTCAATATCTGACTTCAGATAAAGTCAATATTTGACTTTAGAATAAATAAGCCCAATCTAATCACAATTTGCCACACTTTTAAAACCAACAGTTGATACTAACCAATAATTGGAGCAGAAAACTAATCTTTTAAGAAGTTATCTCTATCTTTAAAAATACTAACTCTTCAAAAAAATTATTCCTTGGCGATTTATCAATCTATGATACCATTGATCCTTTTTTGGGCACAAATAATGGAATTGGTTCTGCATGGGAAAACAACATTAAAAAACTTCCAACATACAAAGTTCAAACCATTGATCCTTGTTTGGGGCAAATGCTAGAATTGCTGTGAAAACAACACTAAAAAACTTCCAAAAGTTTATGCAATATTTTTAAAGTACCTTTAAAAAAAACTGCAACGGTAAATAAGAAGCTAATTAAACAAAAACTACAAACTGTTGACCATAGCTAGTATACTCTATACTATATTCCACTCACTGCTCATGCTTATGATTTCTTTTACATCATTTCCAAATCAAGAGACTGATGAACAAAAAGAGGATCAGTTTGAATTTATAAGGACAGAATTTGCTTACTCTTTTCAAAAATAGTTAATTCCCCATAGAAACGGGAAAACGTGTCATAAATGTCTTTTAATTCACTTTATGCAAAAGTATTTTCTTCTAATTAAGCTACTCTAATAATGTTACTACTGTAAACTTAAATTAAAGCTTGTCTTACTAGCTTTGTAATTATTCATATCATTTTACTATGGTACATCATATTTAACCAATTAAAAATGGCCCAAATATTATATTTTTGAAAATATGTATTAATATAATAAAACCAATTAATACTTTACATTTTTTTGAATGAAACTGTTAAGTTTTTTTTTTATCATCCTACAATTGTGTCAAAGAATAAAAAAGGAAAAAAAATTTCCATCTAATTCTATAAAGTTTTTTCTTCAAAAGTGACCAAGAATTAGGGACAGTATTTTCTGCTTTAACCTAAAAACAATGCATTTTCTCAAAACTAGTATCTAGTTACAAGATAGAGGTAAGGATATTTGTCTTTTCTATCAAAAGATGTTGAGGCTGAAATAACATACATGAAAGCAATCTGAGTTCTCAGGAAGATTGGTACCATGTAAATCCAAAGTATTAATGGCAGATTATCTAATACTTTAAAGTCTTTCCCTAACATATTAAGTAAACAATAAATAGAAACAAACAAGAAGAGCAGATTAGTGTTCAGTAAACCCAAAGATCTCTTCTACCTGGGTAAGACCTCAAAAACTGACAGAAATCGTTGGGACAACTGAAAAGCAGCCTGCCAGACATTAGCTGTAACAGACTTAACATCTTAGAGCATACAGCAAGAAATGCTCCAAATGAATATGTAACTTACAGTATAAAAAGGTCATATCATAAACTAATCAGAGGAACAAGGAAGAACTCACCATGACCAAATAAGAACAAAGAGGATCAAGGTAGATAAAATTAGCAATTTGGATTACATAAAATTGAAGATTTTGTATAAACAAAATCAATGACGCCAAGATGAGAAAGAAAACATCTGGAGGGAAGGGGAATCTTTACAGCAAATGTTCCATATCTCTTTCATATATGTGTATATTTACACACATATTTGTATACATGTGTGTGCATGTTGTATGTATATATGTGTGTATACACACACATATATGAGAAACTAATTCAAACTTATAAGAAAAAAAAAGTGAATCTTCAATGGATAAATGTTCAAAGCATATGAAAAGTCAACTTCCAACAAAAGAAATTCAAAGCATTAATATCCATATGAAAAAATTACTCCCAATCACAAAAAATTAAAGAAGTGGATATTAAAGCAGCTCTGAGGTTCCACCTCACAGTCATCAAACTGACAAAGATAACCAAAAAAAGAAAGAATAACGAGATGTGGAAAGAGTCTCTGGAGATAGAGGCTGATTCTCATACTGATGGAGCTGTCTAATCAGTACAGCTTCCAGGAAAATAATTTCAAAATACAAGCCAAAAGTTACTATACTGTCCATACTATTTAACCCAGTTTCTAGTCCTGTGTCAAAGAAAAAGCAAAATGTATTTTCAATAATATTTATAGCAACTCTTTTTGTGATGACAAAGAACTGTAAACTATGAGCAAGGGATGTCATCAATTTGGGAATTGCTGAACAAAGTATGTTATATGAATGTCAGGAAATATGATTTTGATGTTTTTTTTTAAAGGTGAAAAGAATCATTACAGAAAAACCTGGGGAGAATGGAGATGAATTGAATGAAGAATGAAGTAAGCAGAGGCAAGAGAATAATATCTATTATAACAAATATTGTAGAAATAAACAAATTTAAAGACTGATCAAATGCGATGACTAACCATAATTCCAGAGGATCCATTGTCAAATATGCCATACATCTCTTGACAAAGAGGTGATGGGCCTAAAAAAAAAGTAGAATAAGACATACTCCTTTAGACATGGCCAATATGGTAATTTGCTTTGCCTGATTGTACATTTATTTCAAGGGTTTTTATTTTTCTTCTTTCCACTCCTAGACTGAGAAGAGAAAGGAAAAAAAATCTTTTTAACTGGAAAAAAAAAGTTTTTTAAGTGATCTCCTGCCAACTAGCTGCTCTGCTCTCAGTGACAGATAAATTTGAAATAGAAAGCTGTAATTCTGGCCTAGCTATTCTGAGAACCTCTCTTCATCTTAAATATGTTTGTGCCCTGTATTAGTATTTTTTTTGGTTCCCAAGTGGTTGGAGCCTCTGAATTTTACTGTTACAAAGGGCAAGATGTAATTTTTGTCATGTCCTGTTTTAATCTCAGTAAAAATCTGTACTTTTTAATTATTTGTGACAATCCTTACCTGCATTAGCACAAATTAATATAAGGTAAGGATCATTTTAAGTTACAAGCTACACAAATCTTTGCTACCAGCCCTTCCAACAAATTCCAAATGGATTCAAATATAGGCTGCATGTCCACTTCTATTCCCCCAAATTCGAAATAAAATCAAATATGGCCTCTTATTGTGCTCTTACTACCACACACCAATCTCACCTCCTCAGCATTAAATAACACCCTCTCACTACTCTACAATGGTACAACTCTTGGATTGGAACATGAGACCGAGATCAAATCCGGACTCTCCCACTTTCTGTGAGCCCAGACATTTACTTAACCTCTGGGGGCTTCATTCCTACTCTGTGAAATGAAAGTTTTGGACTAGATGATATCTGAGGTTCCCCCCCATCTCTGACCCTTCCCCAAAACTCTCTAGGATGCAAAATTCATCTAATCTCTATCCTTTCTTTGCAGCTCAAAGGAGGGAGCATCCTACTGATGCTAGGTTACAGAGAAGAACCAGGTGTCTGTTCCTACTCCACATTACTAGCTCTCTGATATTCCCTATTAGGCAGCTTGCTCATGATACAGCTTCTTCCAGCTTGCAAAGCCTAGTCCAAGATGCTCAAGTCCAAGATGGCAAGAGGAGGGGAGGTTGGAATAGAAAAGCCCGCAGAGGGCAGAGGTTCTTAAACTAGCACCCAGTGGGACAGTGAAACTTGATGGGAAAAAATTTCCATCTTGTTTCCCCTACACTTTATTTTTCTCCTGTATTTTATTCTAAGCATTTAAAAACTTTCTTCAAAGAGGACAATCATATTCAATAGACTCCCAAAGGGGTTTGTAGCACAAAAAAGGGTAAGAACCCCAGGGGAGAGGATCTCATGCTTTGCATGCAAATGAACAAGCATGACCTTAGCTGGAGAATGAAGGAAAAAAAGAGGAAAGTGTGAAAGGAATCCTCTTGTTTCAGCATCCTTGTCTATGAAAAGTCTACTTAAATCCTGCTAAGTACTATTTTTAAAAAGGGTGGTGAGAAATAACTTTTCAGTATATATTTAAGATTTTTCTTCCTTCCAAAAAGATAGAATGTTAGGGATACAATCTATATATTAAAATTTAAATACATCTCTATTTAGTCTCTTTAACAGGCATTAATGAGCACTGAAGTAAAAGGGAATGGAACAAGAGAAACAAAATATGCAGATAATCTAAAAGTGGGATATTCAACCTTTCAGAAGAATTTATTTGAATTAAATTACAGCATGATTTTCTGTCCCCCTTTTTTTCTTCCCTTAATGGAGTCTAGAGAAATCTCTTGAATGCAATCAGAGTCAGAGTCACAAGTATAGGAAATAAGCAACCCCTTAGGACATAACACCAAAAAAAACTCTAGAAGGAGAAGTTAAGATGAGGAATGATTTTCAGCAGGACATTTTATAAATACACAATTTTAATTCAAGAAAAATCAACATTCCATTGCACATGGGTACTCTGGAATAAATCAAAATGATTGTATGGAAGAAATTCAAAACAAATTCTTAAGGTCTCTGCCAGACAATAACAAATAGGGTATTAAACTTTCAAAGTTGGGTGAAAAAATATCTGAGGTCAACAGGCCTTATATTGTGGGGAGAAAATTGGAAGTTACTATCCAAAATGGTAGGTTTGGGGCTAGAATCCAGATTTGACATTTCTTGTCTATAATTCTTTTCATCACATTATATTTCCTTCTATTATCGTTTAAACTATTACATTAAAATCTGATGTTACCTGTTCACCTTTGTATTTCCTAAGTAGAGAACTCCCAACAGAAAAGGGAGAGGTAATATGGCACAGTAGATAGAGAAAAAGCCTCCATATCAGTAAAACCTGGGTTTGAACTTCTGTTACACAGTATTTGATCCTGGGCAAACTTTAGTTCAATTTCCCAGGTAATGCTCAAAAGCCTATAAATTGCAGAAAATGTGCAGATTTGCAATGATGGAAGAAGAATATCACCAGAAATTTCCTCCATTGATTGAAATCATAGGCCTAATATTTTGCTGCATAAAAATATTTTACTACACTCATAATTATTCTGTAAACCTAATAGGAAATACACATCAAAACCAATCCATTTTTACTAAAAGATATTGGATTAAAATTTTCTACCCATCAAAATATAGATTAAATCTCTATTGTCTTCTTTTAAAGCCCTATTTTTTTTCTTAAGGAAAATGGGACTTTAAAGGATTCTTTTTGAAAGATTATAATCTTTATTAACATGTGAAAACAGATGAACTTCTTTATAAATAGTTATGCACTTATTTATCAGGGTCAACAAATGTCAAGACCAGTAATGAATAAAACAGAAAAGGTTAATGTAATACTAAATCACTCAAAAAAATTTCTTCATGAACAAAGTAAGAAATCAATGAGATAAGTCAGGCTCTTCTAACAAGAGATGACACTTATTAACAAATGACCTTTCAATATCTGTATACACTGACGTGTCTTACTAGGAAATGATACAAAATCATGGTAATAACAACGGTAGGATATAAAAGAACAGATTATCCTCCATATTTGAATATAAAACATGGTTAATATAATGCCAAAGTTTGAACAAATATCAGCTGATTCCTAGGGGAAAACAATTCATTTTTCTAATCTAAATTCTTTTTTTTTTCATGAAACCATGGCAGAATAAATGAAATCTATCTCTTCCAGAACTTATTGTATATCTTGAATGTTTATCTTCCATATGACTAATTATACTTTTTTCTGTTATCCTTTTATTTAAAAGGTCACAATGAACATTTTCTCTGGTGACTTCTCATGGTTTTTGTTTTTAATGAGTTGGCAAATTTTATTTTTAGCATTGAAGAGGATAAATTTATTTTCATATAGACATGTAAATATATACCTCTATTTTCTAGATGTTTCAAAAATTTCAACTCAGTAGTGAGACTTTATAGTCAGATAAGGACACTGATTTAGAGCTAATAAAGGATTCTCAGAGATCATCTGGACCAACACTCTCATCTTATAAATTACAAAATGGAAGCCCAGAAGAGTTAACTACATTTTTTTTGCCTAAGGTCATGTTAAGTTTTCTTCTAAAATATTATTTTAAATGTATGCATTTTAAAAACTATTTTTGGAATGCGATAGCATTTTATCTTAAATCAGAAAAGACCATGCTAACTTTATTATTACAATGTTTTTAATATATAGTACATAATGAAAAAGTAATAGCCAAAAAAATAGGAGTTTATGGGGGTGATCTTTGCAAAACAAAAACAAAAACAGAACCTCACACATTTAAACATTATCCTGCAACTGCTTACAGTATCTAAAAAGTAAAATATTAATAAATAACTTCTTTGGTAGAATTTTTTTGAATAAAAACGTTTCCATAGATTAAAAAAAAACTGCTAAAATATAACTCACACTTCCTAGGGTCCCCAATTAGTAATATAACTGGATTTAGACAATACAATAAATTTCCGCATTTTCCATCTTCTGTGAACAGCTGCCCCAGCCAGGAGACCACAGCAACTCCTCTTCCTTGTCTTTAAGTCATCCTATACTTGTCTTACCTTTCAGCTTTATACTTCACTCTACAGCAAGAATTCTTAATCTGAGGTGCACAAACTAGCTTTTTTTTTTTTTTTTTAACATTTTGATAAATATTTCAATAACTAATTTTCTTTGAAATTCTATATATGTTATGTATTTAAAGAGATTCTAAGTACACAGATTTTAATCAGACTACCAGAGAAATGCATAAGATTTGCCTTATCCCCCATCTCATCCCACCCGCAGGAAAAAAAGTTCAGAATCTCTGCCCTAGAGGCAGTTTGTGGGAAATGGTTGGAGGAAGGAATAGCTATTAAAAACCATTACCATTTCACTCTCATAAGGACAGAAGTGGAAAGAGAAGGAAACAAGTAAAGCTAAAAGATGGAAGAAACAAAGGAGAAAACAAAGCCTAAAGTGCTTTTTGCTATTCCAACTTCTCCTAGGAGGGCTCCATTTCCTGATTCCTCCATAGCAAATCTGATGTAAAGCTTTGAGAACACCATCATCTCCCTCTCTCCTTAATTTCTTGACGCCGTCTCAATTGCTTATAAATATAAAATTATTTCACCTAGCCTCCATCCTTAAAAAAACAAAGCCTCATTTGGTCCTATCATCCCTGCAACTATCATTCTATATTTATTTTCATTTCTTTGGTGGAACTCCTCAAAGAAAGCCACTGGCCTCTCCACTTCTCTCTCCTTCCTTTTTCTAGACTTTCTATAATATGACTTCCATTCTTATCATTCAAGCCAAACTGCTCTCTCCAAAAGTCAGCAATGATCACTTAATTGACAAACCCTCTTTTCTCAATTCTCATCCCTGCTGATCTCTCTGTAACATTGTAAATGTAAACACTGCTGATCACTCTCTTTTCCTGGACATTCTCTCTTCTAGGTTTTCAAGACACAGTTCTTTCCCCATCTTTTTTTACCTGTCTGACTATTCTTCAGTCTCCTTTGATTGTTCTTAACCCAGATCAAGCCCCATTAACTGGATATTTCCTAAGGCTCAGTACTGGGCTCTTGCCCTCCCCACCAGGTCACTTATCTCTATGTAGATAATTCCCCAATCTATCAAGCTATCAATAATTCCTACAGACCTATCTAGCACAACCAATTGCTTCCAGCATATCCCACAGATAACCCAAACTCCTTATGTCCAAAACAGAGCTCATTATCTCCCCCCCCAAAAAAAAACCAACAACAAAAACAAACAAACAAAAAAACCCCACAGGCAAAAATAACCTGAGAAGAAAAAACAAAAACGCAAGCAGACAGTTACAGAAAGAATGGAAATGCTATATTGTTGTCCAAACTCATTTCCCAGTGTTCCTTTTCTGGGTGTAGCTGGTTCTGTTCATCCCTGATCAACTGGAACTGAATTGGATCCTCTCATTGCCGAAGATAGCCACATCCATCAGAATTGATCATTATACAGTATTGTTGTTGAAGTATATAATGATCTCCTGGTCCTGCTCATTTCACTTAACATCAGTTTATGTAAGTCTCTCCAAGCCTCTCTGTATTCATCCTGCTGGTCATTTCTTACAGAACAATAATATTCAATAACATTATTATACCACAATTTATTCAGCCATTCTCCAGCTGATGGACATCCATTCAATTTCCAATTTCTAGCCACTATGAACAGGACTGCCACAAACATTTTTGCACATATGGGTCCCTTTCCCTCCTTTAAAATCTCTTTGAGATATAAGCCCAGTTGTAACATTGCTGGATCAAAGGGTATGCACTGCTTGATAATTGTTTGAGCATAGTTCCAAATTTCTCTCCAGAATGATTGGATCCATTCACAATGCCACCAACAATGCATCAGTGTCCCAGTTTTCCCACATCCCCTCCAACATCTTTCCTGTCATCTTAGCCAATCTGACAGGTGTGTATTGGTATCTCAGAGTTGTCTTAATTTGCATTTCTCTAATGATCAAATAATTTAAAAGAAAAAGACCAATGAAACATTTTTTGAAATGCATAGAAGAGGACAAGAAGGAAGCATAGGGTAAGAAGAATAGTTTTGAAAGTAAAGAGTAGAATTTATTACATACTTTTTAAAAAATAAGTGGAGTAAAATGGAGATTCATGGTTTCAAAAAGCATTCTCTTTTAGTGTTGTTCTGTGTATTTAGAAATGCTCTTTTTTGGTGTTTAAGTTTAGGATAAAAAAACAAAAATCAAACAGAAAAGGCAATCTAAAGATTGGAATTATAAACCTTTAGAATGAGGCTTTTTAATTGGCCAAATACAAGACTACTTTTCATTACTGGCCTTCATGAAGGAGTTTATAAGACATCCACCAAAAGGATTTATGTACAAAAATATAGCAGCTCTTTTTCTGATGACAAAGAAGTAGAAATCAAATGGGTATCTGTCCATTGGGTAGAGTTAAACAAGTTGTGGTAAATGAATATAATGGAATACTGTGCTATAAGAAATATCATGATGATTTCAGATAAAAAAATGTGAAGACCTATAAGAACTGAAACAAAGTGAAGCAAGCAGAACCAGGAGAACAATGTACATAGGAACAGCAATATTATAACCATGATCAACTGTGAAAGACTTAATTACTCCAATTAAAACAATGATAGAAAACAATTCCAAAAAACTCATGATTAAAAATGGCATCAAATGGCATCTACTTCTAAAGAGAAAATTGAGATGAACTCTGAGGGCAGATTAAAGTATACTTTTTTCACTTTTTTTATCTATTTCTTTATTTTTCTTGTGATTTTTTGTAACATTGCTAATATGAAAACATATTTTGTATGACTTCATTTTTTGATGATAATGGTTATCACACTGTCTTCTCAGTAAGGTAGAGGAGGGAGCTAGAAGGAGGGAGAGAATTTGCAATTCAAAATGGATGTTAAAAATAAACATGATTTTTTTAAAAGAAAAAAAGGCATTTGTCCTCTCACATAGGGCTGTTCCCTCCTTCCCCTCTATCCAAATAGGCTCTAAGTTAACTTTTACTTGCTGACATAACACTTCTTGAGGCAAATCACTCAGTTTGCTAATCTAGAGCAGAAATAATGAAATGGATCATAATAAGAAATAGATGCATAACCAGTAAAGCTGAAGACAAACACAATGGATAGGAAGGAGGAAGACAAGGCCTCAGACCTAAGTCAAGGAAAGACCTTTTGACCCAAGCGTTCAGGAGATAACTCCAGGAATAAAACAATGCTAGAGAAACTAGCTTCTACTTCCTTCAGAAGTATTTGGGCTATACCAGTACCAAGCCAAAGGAACACAAGTGCTATCACTGGCCCTTAAATTTTAATACCTTACGGAAAAGCACAGTTTGTCATGTCATAGCCCCCACTCTGGGGAGGATCTGTTGAGAGTTAAAGGTTTTTAGATGGGACCTTTTGTGCCATATCCTGCAGCATTTGAATTTAAGTCGTAAGTGGAAACTAGTGAAAGATTTTTACCAAGTTGGATTGAGTAGCATATCCACAATCATAACGGAGACAGCTGATTTTAAGAGATTGTTTGAAGCAGATTAGGAAGGAGAAGCGGGGGATGGGCTATCAGGTAATCACTACAGAAGCATTTTTCAAGGTATTTAACACTCAGACTAGAGAAGTACATATGGAAATGCAAAGGAAGAAAAAAGATCAAAGTTATAAGAGGATAACTGGCAAAACTTAGCATGAATACATTGTTCCAATCATAGGAACAGAAAAAAGTTAAAGCTGAATTACATGCACGGCAGCAAAAGTCTGAGAATAGTAATAATAGTAGTGAAGAATTTCATCCGAAAAGAAAATGACTAAGAAGGTAAAATATAAAAACCTCTGGTTCTAAGAGAATTAAGAATATCTACATGAAAGGATTCCAGTTTAGTTGTGGGTTGGATTAACTAGACCAGTCAATTTTTTTGGTCTCCAGACTCCTTTACAGGCTTAAGATCCTACCCCACCCCCAAAAGAGCTTTTGTTTATAAATATTTTAGCAGCTAGATAGTACAGAGGAGAGAATGATGGGCCTGGAGTCAGAAAGACATCTTCCTGAGTTGAAATCTGGTATCAAAAACTTACCAGTTATGTGACCCTAGGCAAGTCACTTCAATTTGCCTGTTTCCTTATCTGTCAAATGAACTACATCTCCAGCATCTTTGCCAAGACAACTCCAAATGGGGCATGCAGAGTGGGACATGACTAAAGGACTGAATGACCTAATCCCCTAAAAGAATTTCAGCAACTCCTAGTAGTCTCCAGGCCACATTTTTGAAAAATACTGGACTATATAGTATATATATATATATATATATATATATATATATATATATATATATATATAGTCTTTTATATATATATATATATATATATAGAGTTATATATATATATATATATACACACACACACACACACACACACATATATATATACATACACACACACACATATATATATATATATGTATGTATAAGAGAACTCAAGAAAAGGTTCCTTTCTGCACAATTAAGTCAAGAAAAAAAACACTAGTTTGGGAGAATAAGATGTAGCTACATGACACGCAATTCAATTAAAATTATATCATATAAAAGAAACCTGTAGATCTGGGGGATACAAAGACAAAACTACCATTTCTTTATGACTAAAGATATTGTCTAATTTTTTTTTTAGAATTCTGGCTTACAATTTTTAATCAATCAAACAAAAAAAGGTACTACTACTACTACTAAAAAAAAAAAAACCAACAACAACAAACCACAAGTCAGATATATGGAGAGACAGAACAAAAATTAGAGAGCAATCTTTGATCCCCAGTGATGAAACCTGTGTATTAGCATAGCTCTCCAGAGAATACTTCCCACTCATCTTGACATAATCCCCTGAGATGGTAGCAAAAGAGAAGGTGGTGGCAGTTTTTCTGTTAAGAAGAAGATAGCAACTAAGAAGTGGTGAAGTAGCAAGAGCGCTTGCTTGGTATGAGGCAATGGTATAAATCTCTAGGTCTTGGATATGGCCAACTGGAAAAAGGAGAACTATTATGTACTCAGAAGAGATAATTACATAACCAAAACACTGACAATAAAGTACAAGAGGAAGAAATGGCTAGAGTTCTAGATCCATCCTTCATGAGGTACAGAAAAGGGAGGCACTGAAAAAAGGGGGTGTTCATAAGCTAAGAGAGGTTTAGATATTAAAGAAAAGGCCCACAAAAAAAAGGATGTAACTATTGGATTTGGCCTTTTGGCAACAGGAAGCCAACCCTATCTAAGAGAAAAATGGGGACTAAAAGGGATCATTTGAATCATATATCTATTACTATAAAGTGGAGGGGACATTTTAGACAATCTGAATTTCCTGGATCCAATGTCACAATGAAGGAGAGAATTACATACTTTGCACTTCTACTATGAGTTATTCAGTGGGTAAAGAAGAGACTAACTTTTAAATTCTTTTTCATTTTAAATAACCACTAATTTGAACCTCGTAAAAACTGGCAATTGTAATTACTTCTATCACAGTAAAACCCTTCCATATAAAAGGGAAGAAAAAATCAGCTGAATAGCTCTGAACTACCAGCAAATTCTCTTCAGAGATTCTTCATAGAGGAATATGGCTTTTTGTTTTTTCTTAGGGTTTTTCTAAAATGCTAAGAAGTCAATGTTACACTAATGAATGAGAACTTGCAAGTTTTTATAACAAAATAGTTTAAAATGATTACAAAAATAAGAGTTTTAATTACATTATAAGGATACTTAAAAATCATTCAGTTATTTCTGCTGAAAGGAAAAAATTATTCTAAATAAAGAATGTGTTCTCATGAACTAGCAAAAATTTGACCTCTCGGAAGAAAAAAGCTGCACAGATATTTTCCATATGAAATATTTAAAAACATTTATCATGATAGTTCATGTTATAGGTCATTCCTAGGCCAAACTATATAAAAGTATGGTTCATAGCATCTTTCCTTTTCTCTTTCTGTTGCCCCTCTCAAGAACATCTTTACCAATATTTTGGGTAAAGGTGGACAACAACCCAAGCATGTGAAAATCTCCCCCAACATGGGTGGGTGAGAACAATTTGTTCCAATGGCCATGAAGAAGTGCTTAGGGCTTGGTCAGAAACTGAAGAAGCTCCACTCATCTACTGCATGCCAGGTCACAGCCAATCATGTTGACTTTTGTCTTGACACTGGATTCTGGAAGCCAGAGAGAGGCTGATGACTTTGTGTAACTCTAGCTTACTTTAATCCAAATCACTAGAAAATCAAGATATCACCCTGTAAAACACCAAGGTCAACAACTGCCAGTGTTTTCCATTTTTCCTACTCACACTCCTGTACCTTTCTCTCTGAACATACATAGAACGCTGTAAATATATCTCACATCTACATTAGGTTTTACACTCTAGCCATCTGAATAGTTGTCATCTTATTTGCTAGATTACAAATTTCTTGACTGTAGTGACTGTGTCTTCAGCTTATTAAAACCCAGTGCTTTACAAGGAGCAGACACAAATATTTTTATTTAAAAGTAATAAAAGTATGGCAGGAACAAACAAATTTCCAAAAATATGTCTAACTCTACCAAATTTTAAAAGAAAAAAAAACCAGTAGAGGTACTTTTTAAAAGTGTTTCTTTATATGTACAAGAAAATGCCTCAATGTAGCTCTGAATGTCACACCAAAATAAAAATGTTCTTCTTTACACATTTGATTGTAAGACCACTCCTATAGACCTATTCATTTTTGAAGCAATTTTTGCTAAAGCACAACTGTTTGTTTGACAGGTATGCAGACTATATTACAGAAGGCTATTCAAGCTGCTACTACAAAATGCTATGACCTAAAATGAGGTAAACCAAAACCAATGGACAAAGTAAATGTTTTAAAGATGTACGTAGTCCCCTCCTATCAGACTCTCATATTAGTTGTATCATTTAA